>NW_007260538.1:1168482-1187326 GCF_000164805.1 Carlito syrichta | reverse complement strand
AAAAAAAAAAAAAAAAAGATGCCTCTCTGTTGATGCTAGCTTGTTCTCAACACCTTTCTAACATTTACTAATCTCTCCTTTTAACAAAAAAAGAGCAAGTCTTAGGCATGATCTCCTTAAAGGCATTGTTACCGGGAGTCGAAATTTAAAAACATTATTTTGTTTGAATTGTATTTATTTGCACGCTCAATTTCTGTGTATGGCTGATGATACAGATTTCTGACTTACGTTAGTGGCATTCATTTCTTCTAAAACGAATGTATTTACTCTCAAGTGAGTTGATTTAAATACATTTTAGATAAAGAACCGCATCATTGGCATGGCAGTGGGGCAATCCATTATGAAGGGGGCACGCTGACATCGGAAGTGTGGGTCAGAGGGCCGTTGAGGCACTAACACTGAATCTACTTTCCTCCCAACAGTGACGGAGAGTCGAGGCATCCTAGAGAGTATCCAGAGATTCTCCCTGCTGCCCACCTACCTGCCTGTGACCTACCACATCAACAACGCCGATGTCTCCTTCTTCCTCAAGGAAGCCAACCAGGACATCATGAGGAACTCCAGCCTGCAGTCCCGGGTGGAATCATTTCTGATTTACAAAGCCAAGAGGCTGCCTGTTCTGAATGCCAGCTATGGGCCTTTCTCCATTGAGCAAGTGGTGCCCCAGGACTTAATGCTGCCTTCCAACCCATTTGGGTTCACCAACAAATTTTCTCTGAACTGGAAGCTCAAAGCCTACATCCTACGGGGCAAAGTTTACCTGAGCCGGCCCAGGGTGCAAATCCTCTTCTACCTCGTGGGTAGAGACTGGGATGACCACAGCGCCGGGGAGAGGCTGCCCTGCCTGAGGGTCTTTGCTTTCCGGGAGACCAGAGAGGTGAGGGGCAGCTGCCGGCTGAAGGGGGCCCTGGGGCTGTGTGTGGCCGAGCTGGAGCTCCCGCCTGGCTGGTTCAGCCCTCCGACGGTTTTTGCAGGGAGGAAGAAGTTCGTGGACCAGACGGAGGGGACTCCTGTGGAACTCTACTACACCGTGCAGCCTGGCGATGACAGGGGGGACTGTGTCAGGGGAGACTCCAGGAAGAGCAACGGGGTTCGGACAGGCCACAATGACATCGATGAGTCTGGGCCGCCCTTACAGAGAATTGGGAGTGTCTTTCTTTACCAGACCCGCGGCCGACCTTCCCTGCGAGAGCTGCGTCTAGACAACAACGTGGCCATTCATTATATACCAAAGACGGTGAGACCAGGAGACGTGCTGACTTTCCCCGTTTCCATCTCCAAAACCTCTACTGAGGATCGCTTCACATTGAGGTAAGTTGGTTCAGCATGTCTGTCTCGGCCAGCTCGAAGATCAGGTGGTACTTTCAGGAAGCCCACGGGTTGATCAAAAGAGCGGTTATCAATCTCTAAGGAAGAGCCAGCCTTCAAATTCTTAGACTCCAGCTGGGCTCGGTGGCTCAGCCTGTAATCCTGCGCCTTTGGGAGGCTGAGGTGAGTGGACTGCCTGAGCCCGCGGGTTCGCGACCCTCCTGGGCATCTTGGCGAGACCTCATCTCTACAATAAATCAAAAAATCAACTGGGCGTGGTAGCGCATGCCTGTAATTCCGGCTACTGGGAAGGCTGAGGTGGAAGGATCGCTGGAGCCCAGCAAGTCGAGGCTGCGGTGGCCGGGAGCGGCCACTGCACTCCAGTCTGGGCGACAGAGTGAGACTCCAATTAAAAAAAAAAAAAAAAAAATTCTTAGACTCCATCTGCACTGTAAAACACAGGGGCCAGTTTGCTCTTTCTGGGTTGCCAATATGGTTGTGAAAGTATTCTTATGAATACATTTCCCAAGTCATCAACAGAGCAGCCAGGGGGCTGCTGGTAGTGTGCCTTTGGCTTTAACTTAGGGTATTACCAGCAAGTTTTAGGGAGGCAGAAGTTATCCAGGAGGAGTCATTTCAGAACGGGAGAGTTAAATGCCTCACAGTTGAGCTAAGCCTGAAAATGCGATTGCAACAGTTGTCAGAATGGAGAACTGGGTTTTGCCAACTCAAATATATTCCAAACATGTAAGTTCTAAGTATAAGATGGTACCAACCTCAAAGTTATCATTTTGTTTCTCCCTGGAAATAGAACTTAGTGTTCAAAAAAATAAATGAGCATAACGTGTGAAGAATATACAGTAGAATTTGTTGAGTTTCTTATGTAAGAACATACCAAAGACAAGACTTTTAAAATAAGTACTGTGTACTTTAAAATAAATACGGGCTAGCTTTCTCTTTGAAATATAACATATGAGAGAAGCTACTTACCTTGCCTTGATTATATTTTTATTATATCATTTTCATTTAGTTTGGTTTTAAACACAGGCAAGTTTGATGACATCATCTATTGAGTATCAGTGTTATTGAGTGACTAGACATATCCTAACACTGATATCTATGTAATTCAACAACTTGACCTGAAGTGCAGTACAGCAAAATTTGTGTTATGATTCCTGAAAGTAGGAGTGCTAATATATGTAAGACATTTTTTATATGTGGGTTTTTAAAGTGGGGTTTTAAAGTAGGTTTAAAGTCAGTGAAAAGTGGATTTTTGAACTGATCATCCAGTAGTGATCAGTTCTCTTGCTTCCCTTCCTCTGGGCTGTCTAGTACCTTTGTGTGTGTGTGTGTGTGTGTGTGTGTGTGTGTGTTTTAACTTTCTTCTTGTATGTTGAAAGTGTGTTTGAGTTTGAGCAAATGCATCATTGTTCTGATTGTACTGGGCATGTGTCAGTTGTGTTCATTGTGACCTAGTATGAGGAATGGCTTTTCAATTTTAACTCAAAGAAGCAGAAACTAGTGGACAGCATGAATCTAATGATCGAACTTGGTTGAGTCCTGGGCGGTGAAACCTTAGGCTTGGGCAGATGTGCTCTCAGGGATTAGCCACAGGGATTTGGGGCACAGGCGCACATCTGTGGGACCCAGCCCTGGTTAGCACTGCCAGCTGTCCCTCTTTGGAAATCAGACCCACATCCAGCTGGTCATAGGTCCTCAGCGTGGTCTGCTGGCTTCGTGTCTCACTTTTCTGGGTTCAGCGGTCTTAGGGAATATCCTTTGTGGAGACCGCTGTTTCTAGACAGACGTATTTTGCTGACAGAAACAAAAGGTTTTGAACAGGGGAGCTTTGTTCTTACACAGTTTCATGCTGTCTGCCATCCTTTAGTTTGACAACTACTGATTGTTCATTTCCTGAACCCAGGGTTAAAATCCAAAATCCCCTAAAGCTTTGACTATTGGGAGATGAGATTCACATTCAGCTTTTTTTTGAAGTAGTTGTGTGTGTGGTATTGAATTTCACAAAAGGTTTTCTATCCCATGACTATTTATCGCATGCTAAACATGCCCCATTAAGGTCCTGAGGGTGGCTTTTATCTTTGGCAATCTGTAACAAAACCAAGAGAAACTCACTGTGCTGGTTATATGATCTAAAGTTCCAAACCTTTGCAAATTCAGAAGCAAACGCATTTAAACCCCTAAATTTGGAGGCTCCACTCATAAGCCAACAATTGGAAATTTTGGATGTAAAACAAAAATATATTTGTTCAGAGTTCATCAATTAGATATCCGTAAAAGAAAATCAGCTTACCAGATAAGATAATAGCGAGGTTAATATTCATGAATGTGTGTGGAACTTGGTAGGTACTACACTGTTTCTTTGAGAGCTTGCATTAATAATGTGCCTGTTGCATACTTAAATGCTCTGATTACGAGTGAGTCTTATCTGTGCATGAAAACAGCTGGAGGTGAACTTGGGCCTAGCGATATTATTAACCTTTCGCTTGAATTCCCATAATTAGAAAATAATAAAACTGTATATCTTTTTCAGTGAAGTCAATTGGACGCTAATTTAGCACGTCTTCCAAATATTTGGAATTAGTGTGTGTCTATTCTGTCTGGCCATCTGCTATAAATAACTCAAAGGCTCCAGCCCAATATCTTCAGGCGCTTGTCTCTGAATTGTGACTTGTGATCCTGGACTCTCTGTGTTGAAAGTGCTGACACGTTCAGAGCTGAGCTCAGCTTTTATAGGTCACGTGGCAGTAGGACATTCATGGCCACGGAAGGAGGACCAGGGTGGAGAGGAGACAAAACTGACTGCCACCAGCAGGAGGACGCCCATCCAGATTTGTACATCATGGACTGAAGCAGCAGCTGCGGTTTGACTCTTGGTTGGGAGTGACCGGCCACCTGCTGCATGCTTCCCTGATGGCTTGTGTGCCTGGGATGGCAGGGCAGTCCCATGGCTGAGGCACAGGAGTGGGCTTTCATGTGTGTGTGTTTTTGTGCATGTGTGTTTTACCCTTTGAAAACACAAAAACCCTAGTAGGGTTGTTTGTCATTTTACAAACTCTGTTCTGTCCTGCTGCTTGTGTCTTCCAAAGCTGACATCTGCTGAAAAAGAAAAGCAAACCACTTTCATTCCTTAGACAGCTAAGGGTCTCTTTAATTTCAGAAAATGTTTTTCTTCAAGTGAACAACTGAAGCATCCCACAGCACTTAAACCCTTTCTTCTGCATTCACTCACCACACATGCTCCCATCCTGCTTCCCTCCCCCACAGAGAGGGAGTTCAGAAGCATTCTAGTCTCTAATTATCCCATCATGGGTCTGAAGGAAAACAAGAACTTGGCTCTTTCTCTTACATCCTCAGCAGTTATCCCTCTTTTCCTGTTCCCCACAGGGAGTCCGTTTCAAAGGAATTCTGGTCCTCAGATCTGAATGAAAGACCACAGCCAAATATTTGCAAAGCATTAGTTTGGATACCTAACAGCCCAGAAAAATCAGGAGGAAGGCAAAGAAAGATGGAGCAAATCTCAGAAGAGTATGGGCTTTTCTTAAAGTCAGGAACATCCTTAAATTGGTTGAATGAATGAATGGTTGATTATTAACAAATACGTGTACTTTGCTGATTTGCTACCATTCTAAATGCTCAAGAATTTGTTAAGCACCATGTAGATACTGTGACCAGGTGTAAGACCAGCTCAGAATAAGACATTATTACCAAGGACATTTTCTTGCCAAGATGAGACTTATAAGGAAGACAGCAAGAGAATAAGATAAAAATGTTTGACAAGGGGCATAAGTGAGTCTGGAATTGATAAGACTCAGAGGACATTCTTGTGTGGTTAGAGTAGCCCGATTGCAGAAGATTTTAAGTTTGTTAGGGGGTAATACGGGGCTTGAGAGTGACCCTGTGAGCTTAGTTCACTTGAAAAATATAGCCTTTGAACCCGCCCTGGTTCTTCTTATTCTGTGTCAGGTAAAATATACCCTGGTGTATCTAATAGTGTTCTATGTTGCAGGCCATAAATCCCACTGTGACTAATTAAAAAAAAAATAAACACAAGGTTTTATTGGATGGATATTATGAGCCTCCAGAATGAATAAGAGATGGGACCAGGCCTGGCCATGCACAATCTGATGGAGGGAAGATGCCAGGTGTGGATACAGGCACCCTCAGAGCTCTCTCCCCGCGTCACAGGGAGTTCCTTCCAAGGCTCCTCCAGCTCATGTTAGACTCACATGTGATGCAAAGACCCTAAGGAAGCCCCTACTGGCTCACGTATCTACCAGGGGTAAGAGAGGGAACAGATATGGCTTCCAGGAAGAGAGATGAGCTCCTCAAATTCCCTTTCCCTAAGAACACCTCCCATGAGACCAGGTATTTCCCTCTTGTGAAGACCAAGGTGCTGTTACAAAGAGGACAGACATTGATATCTCCACATCCCACCAATGTCCTGTGACATCTGAAAGCAAAGTAGCTCATCTGTATTCAATGAACTTTTTGCCGGGCTCGGTGGCTCAGCCTGTAATCCCGCGCCTTGGGAGGCCGAGGTGAGTGGATTGCCTGAGTCTGCGGGTTCAAGACCCGCCTGGGCAACTTGGTGAGACCTCATCTCTACAATAAATCAAAAATCAGCCGGGCGTGGTAGCGCGCACCTGTAGTTCCAGCTGCTTGGGAAGGCTGAGGCGGAAGGATCGCCGGCGCCCAGCAGGTCGAGGCTGCGGTGGCCAGGAGCGGCCACTGCATTCCAGTCTGGGCGACAGAGTGAGACTCCAACTCAAAAAAATTAAAAAGAAAAAATAATAAACAAACTTTTCATGTTAGAATAGATTTATTTATTTATTCATTCATTCATTCACTTATTTATTTATTTTTGAGTCAGAGTCTCATTCTGTCGCCCAGACTGGAGTGCAGTGGCATGCTTGCAACCACGGCAGCCTCAGCCTCCTGGGCTCAGGATCCTTCCACCTCAGCCTTCCAAGTAGCTGGCACCACAGGCATACACCACCTTGCCCGGCTAAGTTTTTGATTTATTGCAGAGATGAAGTTTTGCTGAGTTGCCCAGGCTGGTCTCGAACCCTTAGGCTCAGGTAATCCTCTCACCTCGACCTCCTCAAGTGTTGAGATTATAGGCTTGAGTCACCATACCTGACCTTTTTTTTTTTTTTTTTTTTTGAGTTAGAGAGTCTCACTCTGATGACCAGGCTGGACTGCAGTGGCATGGTCACGGCCACTACAGCTACAACCAGCTGGGATCATGTGATCCTCCTGTCTCAGCCTTTCAAGTAGCTGGAACTATAGGCACGCACCACCATGCCCAGCTAATTTTTTGATTTAATGTAGAAACGAGGTCTCGCCAAGTTGCCCAGGCTGGTCTCAAACCCTTGAGTATAGGCAGACCTCTCACCTCTACCTCCCAAAGTGCTGGGATTACAGGTGTGAGTCACCATGCCCAGCTAGATTTAGCTTTTACAAAAAAAAAAAAAAAAAAGTTGCAACACCAGGACCAGTGTCCCCTTTATTAATATCTTACGTTAGCACGGGATATGTGTCAGAATTAATACAACAATACTGAAACATTATTACTAGCTAAAGCCCAAACTTTATTTAAATTTCCTTCGTTCTTTTTTTTTGAGTTGGAGTCTCACTCTGTTGCCCAGACTGGAGTGCAGTCCAGGCAGGTTTCAAACCCGCGGGTTCAGGCAATCCACTCACCTCAGCCTCCCAAAGGTGCGGGATTACAGGCTGAGCCACCAAGCCCGACAATTTCCTTAGTTCTTACCTAATGACCCCTTGGTTGTTCCAGGGTCCCACCCAACCTTATGTTTAGTGGTCGTGTCTCCTTCAACTCTTCTGCCTGTGACCATTTCTTAGACTTTCCTTGTTTTGGATGGCCTTAAGTCTATAATACTGAGTGATGTATCAGAAAACAAAGAACTGAGTACCACATTCTCACCCTGAACAATTATCATAATACGACAAGAAAAGGATTGACAGCCAAGCTTGGTGGCTCAGCCTGTAATCCCAGACCCTTGGGATGCCAAGGCAAGTAGATTGCCTGAGCCTGCAGATTCAAGACCAGTCTGGGCAACATGGCAAGACCTAGTCTCTACAATAAATAAAAAATTAGCCAGCATGGTGTGTGCACCTGTAATTTCAGCTACTTAGAAGGCTGAGGCAAAAGGATCTCCAGAGCCCAGCAGGTTGATGCTGGGGTGGTTGTGAGTGTGCCACTGTACTCCAGTCTGGGTGACGGAGTGAGACTCCAGTTAAAAAAAAAGAAAGAAAGAAAAGAATTGGCTATAGTGGGAAACTGCCTGGGGCACACTTCATCAACAAGGGCACCTGCATAATGACCATTTGTGTACCTGATCCTGAGTTGTCCCTCACATTTTATTTTATTATTTTTTATTTTTTTTGAGTTGGAGTCTCACTCTGTCGCCCAGACTGGAGTGCAGCGGCCGCTCCCGGCCACCACAGCCTCGACCCGCTGGGCTCCGGCGATCCTTCCGCCTCAGCCTTCCAAGTAGCTGGAATTACAGGCATGTGCTACCACGGCCCGGCTGATTTTTGATTTATTGTAGAGATGAGGTCTCGCTGCCCAGGCGGGTCTCAAACCCACGGGCTCAGGCAATCCACTCACCTCAGCCTCCCAAAGGCGCGGGACTACAGGCTGAACCACCGAGCCCAGCTTGTCCCTCACATTTTAAAAATAAAATAAATAAATTATTTGGAATTCTGCAGGTGTTTTATTTTCCTTCACTTACTTACTCATTCAATCATGTACTTATTTCATGGAGAACACCTGGATATTGATTTTATACTTTTAGTTACAATCCAAAATGTTCTTTTCTTCATTTTGTTACTCAAATTGTTCCCCTTTGGCTGTTGAAGTCTCTTTCATCTGGCTGTCATACACTGTAGAATTGGAGTTGTGACAGGGTATTGTCTTACCTGGTTTCTGATCTTAGCCAGAAAACATTAAGTTTCTCACCATTTAGTATGATGTGACCTATAGGCTTTTTGTTTAAGTTTTTTATCAAGTTGAGAAAGTTCTCCTTCATTTTCAGTTTGCTAAGAATTGGTTTTTAATCAAGTCTTATCGTTAGAGTTTGTCAAATTTGTTTCTGTGCCAATAGATATAAGCATGTGATTTTTCTTCTGTAGTCTGTTAATGTGGTGAGTTACTTGATTAATTTTGCATACTTGGAATAAATTCCACTTGTATGTTGTATACAGTTCTTTTTTTTTTTTTTTTTTTGAGTCAGAGTCTCACTCCATTGCCCAGGCTGGAGTGCAGTGGCATGCTCACGGCCACCCCAGCATCGACCTGCTAGACTCAAGTGTTCCTTCCGCCTCAGCCTTCCAAGTAGCCAGGACTACAGTCATGCACTACCATGCCCAGATAATTTTTTTTTCATTTATCATAGAGACAAGGTCTCACTAGTTGCCCGGGCTGGTCTCGAAGCCCTGGACTCAGGCAATCCCCTCACCTTGGCCTCCCAAAGTGTTGATATTACGGGACAATTCTTTTTATATATCACTGGATTCAATTTTCTAGTTCTTTTTGGGAGATTTTTATACCTATACTATTGAGAGATATTAGTCTGTACTTTTTCTTGAATGGCATTATATGGTTTTGGTATTATGTTATAAAGTCATTCCTCTGCATCTGTTTTCTGGAAGACAGTGCATAGAAAAGGGATTCTTTCTTTCTTTCTCTCTTTTATTTTTTAATTGGAGTCTCTGTCGCCCAGGCTGGAATGCAGTGGCATGCTCACAGACACCACAGCCTCGACCTGCTGGGCTCTGGCGATCCTCAGCCTCAGCCTTCCAAGTAGCCAGAACTACAGGTGCGCGTTACCACGCCCAGCTAATTTTTGATTTATTGTAGAGACGAGGTCTCTCCAAGTTGCCCAGGTGGGTCTCGAACCTGCGGGCTCAGGCAATCTACTCGCCTCAGCCTCCCAAAGCGCTGGGATTACAGGCTGAGCCACCGAGCCCGGCCTATTTCTTTCTTAAATATTTGAAAGTTGTCACCAATTAACCAATATGAGCCTAGTGATTTCATTTTTGGGAGGTTATTGTTTCTTTAATTTTTTTTTAAATAAATAGGGCTATTCAGACTGCTTATTTCTCCTTTGTCTAAAAGTTGTTAGTTTTGCATCTTTTAAGGACTCACTCCATCTCATCTCAGTTATAACATTTGTGGCTATAGGATTGTTTGTTATATTATCTTCTTTGTTTTAATTTTTATTTTTTAATTATAAATCGGCAAATTATAGTTTTATACATATATAGGATATAAAGTGACATTGTGATTTATAATACGATGTGAAGGAATTAGATCAAGTTAATTAACTCATTAATCACCTCAAATACCATTTTTGTGGTGAGAACACAAGAGAGAAATTACTCTTAGCAATTTTAAATGTATGATACATTACTATTTATTATATTCACCTTGCTGAGCAATATATTTGAAAGAAAAACAAACGTATCTTTTTCATTAGTGATATCTTCTCTTTCATTTTCATTATTGGTCTTCCGTGTCTTCTTTGTTTTCTCCCATGTTAGCTTGGCTAACTGTGTATCAATTTCATCGATTTTTTTCAAAGACTCAACTTTTGGTTTTGCTGATTTCTCTATTGTTCTTCTGTTTCCAGTGTCATTGATTTCTTTTCTAATGTGTATCATTTCCTTTCTTCTGCTTGCTTCAGATATAATTTGCTCTTCTTTCTCTAGTTTGCTAAGGGTAAGGCTAATCGATTCTAGATTAGGTGACTGATTTTTGATCTTTCTTCCTTTCTAATACTTGCTTTTAAGGCTATAACTATTCAACTAAACACTTCTTTCCTGAATCCCCCAAATTTTGATGTGATATTTTCATCTTAATTTAATTTAGCTTAAAATGCTTTTAAAATTCTCTTGAGACTTCTTTGATTCATGCTTTATTGAGAAGTGTGTTGTTTAATTTTCAAATATGTGTTGAGTTTACCGTGTATCTTTCCGGTAGTGATTTCTAGTTGATTTTGCTATTTTGTCCTGAGAATATACTTTGTATAATTTCTCTTAAGTTTAAGATTATATGGCCCAGAATGACCATATAACAAATAAGAAAAGCCCCTAATCATTCCTGATGATAGTTTTGTGTGAGCTTTAGGAGAGTGTTTTCTGCTTCTGTTGGATGGAATATTCCATAAATGTCAATTAGATCAAGTTGATTGATAGTACAGTTTAGGTCATCTGTATCCTTACCGATTTTCTGCATGCTCAACCTAACAATTACTCACAGAGGTATGTTGAAGTGTCTAACTCAAATAAGGGAATTATTTATTTCTCCTTCCAGTTCCATCAGTGATTGTCTCACATACATATTTTGATGTGAACCTGTCAGATGGTTACACCTTTAGGATTGTTATAACTTCTTGGATGATTAATCTATTTGTCATTAAGTAATGCTTCCTCTTCACCCCTGAAAATTTTTCTTGTTGTAAAATCTGCTTTGTCTGAGACTAAGATAAATATTGACACTTAAAAAAAAGTTTCTCCATCTCTTTAATTGTAACCTATATGAGTCTTTATAGCTAAAGTTGGCTTTTGATAAAATTGGTACCAATTTCTCTCTTTTAATTGGTATATTTAGTCCATTTACATGTATATTTTTTGATATAGTTGGATCAATATTGGTCATGTTTTTAATTATTTTCTTTAATTGCATTTGATTTTTAAAAATTTTCTCATCTCTTCTTTTTCTACCTTTTCTGGTTCCAATATTCTTATTCCATTTTATATACTCTTTTTGTATATCAATTTTACTTAAAAAATTAGTTGTTTCTCTAAAATGTTTCTAAATATCTTTGACTAATCCTAGTCCAAGTTCATGTAGCACTATAGGACTTCACATGGAGTGCAAGTGACTTGATGCTGCTTTCTCAGTAACCCCTCATGTCCCTTGTGATATTGCTGTAGTTTATCATTACTACTATTGCTTTAAACAATGTCTTATGAACGACTAAGAAAAAGAAGAAAACATTTTTTTTAACCATAATTTATTTCTTCTCTGATTATACCTCTCTCTCTAGATTTGGAAGCAGCACTTTGTCATTCTGCTCTGTATTCCTCTGTCTGTGCGCATGTCTGTCTGTCTGTCTCTTTCTCTTGTTTCTCTCTGTCTCTCCCTGTTTCTCTCTCTCTCTGTTTCTCTCTGTTTTTCTGTCTCTTTGTTTCTCTCTCTCTCTATTTCTCTCTTCGTTTTTCTCTCTCTCTTTCTCTCTCTCTACCCCCCACCCGTGTGATTGATTCATAGAGTTAAATGCACGCATGTGGATACTCCACCATGTGACACACATACAGCTATTTTGCACACGATCTCATGGACTTCCCTTGTCAGGATGCTTCCAGTGTCAGGGGCTCCAGTTTAATAGCTACATTTCCTTTGGAGCCATCAGATTTTGGGGTCCAGGTCTATGGCCACACACACATTTATGTGCTAAACCCATGGACTGCTCTGATCCCTGTAGGGCAAGGGGGAGGAAAAGAGAATGTAATCATCAGTGAGTACCTACTGTTTTCCTGGACTTGTGCTAGGTGTGTTGCCCATGGCTTCCTGTGACTCTCCCTACAGTGCTCTAGTAGGCTTTAGTACGTGACAGACATTTACTCTGGATAACCAGCAGGCTGCTGGGAGTTCCAGAGTTCAACGGAAGGACTGGAGAAAAGACATGGCGTCAAGCAGGACCCACAGCTGCTAGGGAGAGCTGGGAAGTTTACACTAAAGCAGCAGTTTTGTAACAGGGGGTGCCTGAGGCAACTGGATTGTGCTGCGGCCACAGATGCCCCTCTGAACATTCCTTTCATCCTATGTCACCCACTCAGACTTCACAGCGCTAGGAAGGAGAGTCATTTGGCCAAGCTTAAGCCACATTTTCATCCCCTGGTTGTGCTGGACGAAGGAGAGAAAAAAAATCTGACTCTTTCAGGAACCCAGTGGGAGGTAGCTCCTGTGTGACCTTTCCACTAAATTCAGTACTAATGGAAGACAACTAATACCCCTCTTCAAAGAATTCAGGGTGCTCTCAGGAAGAAAGAATAGAAGCCAGGTGGCCAAAATATGACACATGTCTACTGCAGTCTCCTTGAATGAATTATCCTCTCCAGTGGAAGGATGAGGAAATTGACATGTATCCCCCGCAAAAGCATATCTGAGGTCTGAGCCCACATACACCTGCGTCCTACACTTTCTGCAGTGTTACCTGAGTGTTCCCCAAGACCCCACTGTTTTGTGATACATAAACTTCTGCTGTGAGTTCAGAAGAGCCAGGTACTCTAACTAACTGTTGTACCATCCCTGAGCCCTCTGGGACTGTGGAATGGCACAGACAGTATTCAGGACACTCTCTGCAAAAAACTTGTGATAAACAGGTTTGAAAGAAACAATTTGTTCCTGTTGCCTCAAAGCATATAAGCACCAAGAAAACTTAAAGGCCGCCAGAATAGTGAAATTCCTATATCCATTTGGTTGAAAAACAGCTGGAAGGAGAAAGCAAGGAAGCGTGTAGAAGCATTTCATCTGCAATCCTTTTATTCTTCTGGGAGTTGGGGTAGGGTTGCTAATAGAGATTTATGGGAAGCGGAGTCTCAACCCTCTTTTTCAAGTATTTATCTCTTGATGTCACCTCTAAGAAACGTAGGAAGAGCAAAAGATATGAGTGAATGTCAACACAGATAGCCTTCCTCTCTACATCATGGTTCTGGGAGGGTCTCTTGGGGTGGTTGTGTAGGATTTGATTTTGGCAGGATGTGAGGCTTTGACCCTGAATGTCTGTCACTGTCTCCTTTGACTGTGGGGTTCAGTTCGACTGTTTTTATGAAGGGGATTTTTCGTCGTGTTCATCCTTTTTGTTTTGATGCCATTATTATCATTTTTTTTTTTATTCTACCAAAACTTTATTTTATGTTTTTTTGAGTTGAAGTCTAACTCCATCATGCAGTCTGGAGTGCAGTGGCATACTCATGGCCACCCCAGCATCGACTTGCTGGGCTCAGACGATTCTTCCACCTCAGCCTTCCAAGTAGCTGGAACCACAGGCATGTGCCACCATGCCCAGCTAATTTTTTTGACTTATTGCAGAGACGAGGTCTTGCCATGTTGCTCAGGCTGGTTTTGAACCCTTGAACCCCTGAGCTCAGGCAATCCTCTCACCCCCGTCTCCCAAAATGCAGGGATTACAGGCTTGAGCCACCACACCTGGCCCAATACTTTATTGTTATTTCTTTATTTCTTTATTGAGTTGAAGTCTCACTCCATTGCCCAGGCTGGAGTGCAGTGGCTCACTCACTACCAACACAGTGTTGACCTACTGAGCTCAGACGATCCTTCTACCTCAGCCTTCCAAGTAACCAGAACTACAGGTATGCGCTACCATGCCCGGCTAATTTTTCAATTCACTGTAGAGATGAGGTCTTGCCATGTTGTCCAGGCTGTTCTTGAACCCGTGGACTCAGGCATTCCCCTCACCTTGGCCTCCCAAAGTGCTGAGATTATGGACTTGAGCCACCGTACCCGGCCTTTTTCTTTATTTTTATTTTAAAGATGTGGGGTACAATTCAGGGTTAAGTATACAAAATATCATTGTACAGGTAAAGTTTGGACCTCACTCTGGTCCCCATTTCACCTGGTTTGAGATCAATAGATATGCTTATTGATAAAGTGTTTCCCCCCTCCCCTGTAATGCCATTATTATTATTATTATTAGGGATGCACAGAGAGACAGGACTGTTTTGTCATTCATGTTCTTTGTGGTCTTTGGCTGTGCCAATATCCGGCCATCGGTGTGCATGCTCTCTAATCTCAGATTGACCCTTATTTATGAGTCACTCATTATAGCATCACCCTGTGCTATATAGGTCTACTTGACAGTCTGGTTTTTGACTGGATGAAAAGTGGTGTCGCTACTGTGTCTGGTGGATGTTGCTAGGATCGGTGTGCTCTGGGAATTTGGGTGAGCAAGAATAGGATGTGCTTGGGGGAAACTTCAGTCATGCCAGAGTTTTACTTCCCTCTTGCTCCCCAGGCATGCAGTGACATTCTGGGGTGGTGAGGGGTTGGGATGGTAGACGATTAAATAATGTCAAGGCCAGGAGGAAGTGGGGGTGAGTTAGGGTCCTAAATATCATCTGTCCATGTAGGTTTCCGTGGAAGCATTCGACCTGACTGTTGGGGGAATGTCTTCATATTCTTTATATCCTTTTCCTCAGTGCATTTGGATTTAATTTCTCTGTGTTCCACTGCTGAGTTCCTTTTTGGAACACAGGAATAATGTGCTGGGTTTGGGAAGTCTTGCGAGATTGCTGAATGCAATAATAATGACGGCCAGCACTTACTAAATATCCATTTGTGCCAAGCGCTGTTCTAGGAGCTTAATTTTTTCAAAAAGCGCATTTAATCCTCAGAACAATCCTCTGATGTAGGTGCTATTATTACCTACATTTTTCAGAAGTAGAAACTGAAATACAAAGAGGTTAAACAACTGGCCAGAGGCCCTGCAGTTTATAACAGAATCTAATTTCAGATCTTGAAAACCTACCCTTTCTAACACACAGCCCTGGAGCACATGTGTTGGAAAATTCATCTTCATAAATGCGAGACAGGGAGGCAGCCACAGGTACTCCCAAATTCCATTTTTTAAAAAAGCACTGAGCTAAGTGAAATATTTTCCTTATTTAACATGTATTTGTTGAGGATTAAGCTTGGTGCTGAAGATTACCAGCAAAGAAAGCACACTGGCGCAGCCCTTTCCTGAGTGATCGATGCCATGAGAATGAACATGTGTATTTGGTTAGGAACAAGGTACCGACTTAAGTCAGAAATTTTGAGAACAGAGCAGGCGAAGTTGTATTCACCATTGCCAACACCTGTGAGTTTTAACCTGTCACGCTGCAAACTGCAGCGCTCTGAAGGTTATTAGGTAAATTTCAGTGGCCCTTCCAGACACTTTACACACTACTCATTATCATGAAGGATGGCATTTTCAGGTACAAAGGGCAGTGATTGCCTGTTGGGACACAGAAAATGCAGAGCATGGAGTCGGGGCCAGGGGCACCTGTCTTGACACTTCTACTGTGTACTCCAGGAAGGTCATCAAGCCTTTGTGAGCTCTTATCTTATTCAGGTATTGTGAGGCATAAACAAGGAGCTGAATTGACCCTTGAGCACACCCTGTGTGTGGTTCAGTAGATGATGAATTCCATCAACCAAGAAATACGTCAGGGATGAGCTGAAATGTGCACATTACTTAAGGTCATTTCAAACTAAGCAGTGTCAATTCATTTTGAAAGAAAGCTGATGTTAACACAAGTAGCAGATTACCTCTGACTTAACCCATAAAAAATAAATTTAGAAAGGAACATGTGCAAAGCTGCCTAGGGGGCATTTTCATTGAAAACTTTGAGATCAGACTCAGCACATTCTGGTGTGAGATGACAGGGCAAAGCCAGATGCCAATGTCCCTTTCCTCCTCAAAATATGAAGGTATGAGAAGTAAATTGGTTTTTTTTTAAATGGGAAACCCACTAGCATCAACAAAGACTAGGAGAGGGTGGCAGCTCAAGAATGAGACAAATGGTCCCACAAATGAGCTCAGTGCATCTCATCACAGCTGCTGATTCCCCTGTGTCTCAAAGTCTCATAGAAGGTGAGACGGCAGTGTGCGGGATTGAAGATGAGATATGGGGTCCAAGCCTCTACTCTTGGACCTGCACTGGCCTTAGTGAATCACTTATTCCATAGAATGTAGCAGAAGTGAACTCTTCTGGAACTTCTGAGGTTAGAACAAAAGCTTTGACATTCCACTAGCATCTCCAAGAACACTTGGTTTTAGAGCTCTGAGCCACCATATAAGAAATCCACCTGTTCTTCTGAGATTACATGAGAGACTCTGAGACTACATGGAAAGGGAAAGGGACTGGGTCAGCTCTGTCTTCCAGCCTCTCCTATCAAGGCACTAGACACGTGAATGAGACTGTCTTGGATGCTCGGGACCAGACCAGCCAACAACTCAGTACCACCAAGATCTCAGTTAATTCCATGGGGAGCAGAAGAATCTCCCAGCTGAGCCCTGTTCATATTACTGATACCCAAACTCATGATATAGAGTAGTGAATAATACTGAGGCATTTTAAGCCACTGAGTTTTGTGGTAGTTGTAAAGCAGCCATGGATCACTAGAGTAGTAAGTAAACAGTAGTCATGAAAACTGTTGATAATAAGCCCCACCTGAAAGAGGGTAGACATGAGTGGGTGCACAAGCTTATGGTCTTTCTGGTCCTCTATCTATTCCCTAGACTTCCTTGCTGTGCTGGGCCTCTTGCCAGGTATGCCTGTGCAATCTTCATTTCTCAGACTCCCTGAACCACCCAGCTCTGGCTTCTGATTGAATTTGGCAAGTGGGAGCCCCTGATAGGAAGCTTGGTGGGCAGAGGCGAGGATTTGGGCTAGTACCTTCTCTCTCACTCCATGGTCCCTGCTTGTGCCAGGCAGTGTCTCCTCCTGTGGGTCCAGCTGCCACAGTGCCTACCATGGTTCCAGTTACTATAGGAAGAACTTGCTCTTGGCCTCATATAACACCACCACAGCTTTGTCCTTCTGACACAGTGAGTAGAGGCCTCCCGTGTTTATTCATATTTGGGCTGTATCGCTATCTTCTGGTGGCTCTTGTAGCAATTTCAGCACTCGGTAACTTGTTTCCCATATTAAAGTGTTTCTGGTCAGTTGTCTGGGATGGGTTCTGTTCCTTCATTTGGCTCTGAGGATGTAGCAGTTTGAGGAGATATTTTCTTTTCTGATCAACTTCACGTTGTCCCAGAGGCAGAGACAATCACTGGGGTTGTCTCATTGGTGTCAGGCCCAGCTGGGAACAAAGGCAGAGGGGTCATAAGAAGTCAGAAATGAATGTAGCCAAACAGGAGACATAATAAATCAGATAAAAACTTTGGAAAGACCCAGAGGCGGCAGACATAGAACACACAGGGAGCAAGATAATATTTTTCTTTCCACTCTGCAAACTCATTCTGCAAAGGGAAAAAAATTGATTTTTGTGTTTCTTTTCCCTTTTATCATTTTGGGTAGTTGAAAAATTGATGACGATAAAGAGACTATTCAGGGATGCCTCTCTCTCAAAAACAAGGATCCAAAACAGAGATAAACTGCAGGGATAATCTGAAGCCGAAGGTCATCCAAGCAGTTGGAAGTGATTTTTTTTTTTTTTTTTTTTTTGGAGTTGGAGTCTCACTCTGTCGCCCAGGCTGGAGTGCAGTGGCATGCTCATGGCCACTGCAGCCTCGACATCCTGGGTTTAGGCGATCCTTCCACCTCAGCCTTCCAAGTAGCTGGAACTACAGACTCACGCCACCACAGCCTGCTAGTTTTTCTGATCTATTGTAGAGACGAGGTCTCACCAAGTTGCCCAGACTGGTTTTGAACCCCTGGGTTCAGGCAATCCTCTCTCACCTTGGCCTCCCAAAGTGCTGGGATTACAGGCTGAACCACCATGCCCTGCCAAGTTCTTATTTATTTATTTATTTTGAGTGGTGGTTTCATTCTGTGGCCCAGGCTAGAGTGTAGTCGCATGGTCATAGCTCACCGGTCTCAAACTTCTAGCCTCAAACGGTCCTCCTGCCTCATCCTCCCAAGTAGCTAGGACTACAGGCACATGCCACCATGCCTGGCTAATGTTTCAGTTTTTTGTAGAGATGGGGTCTCGCTATGTTGCCCAGACTGGTCTCAAACTCCTGGGCTCAAGCATTCTTCCTTCCTTGGCCTCGAAAGTGCTGGGATTGCAGGTGTGAGCCACTATGCCTGACCCTCTGTGACTTTTTATTTTTATTTTTTTATTTTTATTTTCATTGAATTGAAGTCTCACTTGGTCGCCAAGGCTGGAGTGCAGTGGCACGCTCACAGCCACCCCAGCATTGACCTGCTGGGCTCCGGCGATCCTTCTGCCTCAGCCTTCCAAGTAGCTGAAACTCCAGGCACACACCACCATGCCTAATTTTTTTATTTTTATTTTTTTTGAATTGGAGTCTCGCTGTGTTGCCCAGACTGGAGTACAATGGCATGCTCACGGCTACCTCAGTATTGACCCACTGGGCTCTGGCGATCCTTCCCCCTCAGCCTTCCAAGTAGCCGGAACTATAGGTGAACCCTACCACACATGGCTAATTTTTGATTTATTGTAGAGACGAGGTCTTGCCAAGTTGCCCAGGATGGTCTTGAGCCCACTGGCTTAGGCAATTCACTCTCCTCGGCCTCCCAAAGTGCTGGAATTACAGGTTGAGCCACTGAACCCGACCCTCTGTGAATTTTTAAATGGGTGAAAATTGTTTTTAAAGAATATGAATTGCTGGACTTGGTGGCTCAGCCTGTAATTCTGCGTCTTTGGGAGGCTGAGGTGAGTGGATTGCCTGAACCTGCGGGTTCGAGACCCACCTGGGCAGCGAGACCTCCTCTCTACAATAAATCAAAAAAT
>NW_007260538.1:1161485-1168462 GCF_000164805.1 Carlito syrichta | reverse complement strand
ACAGAGTGAGACTCCAACTCAAAAAAAAAAAAAAATGAATTTAATAAACCAAGAATTCGAAGAGATAGAAAGAAGGAGATGGTAAGGTAAACCAGAAAAGCTAATACATAAATTAAGGACCCAAACAATGCAAAATAAAAATTAAAAACAAGGGTTGGGCATAGTGGCTCATGCCTGTCATCCCAGCACTTTAAGAGGCGTAGGCGAGAGGACTGCCTATATCCAAGAGTTCAAAACCAGCCTGGGCATCTTGGCGAGACTTCGTTTCTACAGTAAATCAAAAATTAGCCTGACGAGGTGGTGCATGCCTGTGGTTCCAGCTACTTGGAATGCTCAGGCAGAAGGATTGCCAGAGCGCAGCACCTTGAGGCTGTGGTGGCCGTGAGAATGCCACTGCACTCCAGCCTGAGTGATAAAGTGAGACTCCAACTCAAAATAAAAAAAAATTAAAATTATGAACAGAATAGAAATAGGTGAAAAAGGAAATGATTGACATTAAAAAAAAAAGGTTGTGATGATTCAAAAGAAAACACAAAGACATTAAAATAATTAGAAGCCGGGCTTGGTGGCTCAGCTTGTAATCCCGTGCTTTGGGAGGCTGAGGTGAGTGGATGGCCTGAGCCCGCGGCTTCGAGACCCGCCTGGGCAACTTGGCGAGACCTCATCTCTACAATAAATCAAAAACTTATCCGGGCGTGGTACCATGCACCTGTAGTTCCGGACACTTGGAGGTTGAGGCAGAAAGATTGCCGGAGTCCAGCAGGTTGAGGCTGCGGTGGCCGGGAGCGTGCCACTGCACTCCAGCCTGGGTGGCAGAGTGAGACTCCTACTCAAAAAAAGAAAGAAAGAAAGAAAGAAATAATCTGCTAATCATTCAAGGAGAATAAACATTTACAAACAATTAAATAACTGGATTTATCATGTTTAAGGATAAAAAGTCACAATGGCAGGAAAGTTGATTCTTCCTCAGTTAATCTACAGAGTCAATGTAACGTCAATGAAAATACCAATTATGTTTTTCAAGCAATTTGACAAGTTTATTTTTAAATTTATGTGAAGATTGAAGAGCCAGTCACAGGTAAGCCACCAAAGAAAAAAATATATAGGTGTCATATTTTAAACATCACTAAAATTAAAATAGAATGATAGTGGAACACAGTAGATGAATGTACAAAATAAACCCCCAAATGGATTTATGCAAATGTGAGATATTGTAGAACAAAGCTTCCATTCCAAATCAGTGAAAAAGAATAGATTTTTCAAAAATGACAGTAGGGTATTGATTATCCAAATGAAAAGAGTCAGATCTCTACTCTATGACACTTATAGACGTTAATTTTAGGTCATTAGGTATTCAAAGGAAACTAAATCAATGTAAAATAAAATATTAAAGGATATCTTTATAACCTCTGAGAGGAAAGGATTTAGAATTTCTTAAACAAGCTACCAAATCATTGACCACTAAGGAAAAATTGGTACATTTGACTACTTATTATTATTTTGGGGGGGGGTTGGAGTCTCACTCTGTCGCCCAGACTGGAGTTCAGTGGCCGTTCCCGGCCACTGCAGCCTCGACCTGCTGGGCTCTGGTGATTCTTCCGCCTCAGCCTTCCAAGTAGCTGGAACTACAGGCGCGTGCTATCACGCCCGGCTGGTTTTTGATTTATTGTAGAGATGAGGTCTCGCCATGTTGCCCAGGTGGGTCTCGAACCCGCGGGCTCAGGCAATCCACTCACCTCAGCCTCCTGAGGCGCGGGATTACAGGCTGAGCCACCGAGCCCGGCTAAAATAAGCATTTTTAAAACAAATCAAAAGACAACCATAAGTTTAGGGATGATATTTGTAATCCATAAAACCAACAACAAATTGGGTTGCAGAATATGACTAAAAAATGACTATAATATAAATATGAAACCTATAATTTAAAGCAGATAGCCAAATAGAAAATGAGCAAAAAATCCGAACAGGTATTTTACACACAAAGATGTGAAAATAGCCAATACATATGTAAAAAGATACTGCCTTCTCTTAGCAATTAGGGATATGTAAATGACAACCATAATAAGTTTCAATTTTATATCCACTGTATTGCCAATTTTAGGCAGGCTAAAGGCATCAGGAGGCTTCTTTGAAGATGTGGAAGAAGGAAACCCTTGTGTTGCTGCTGGTAGGAGAAAAAAACTGGTACAGCTTTCCTAAAAAATAATTTGGAATTACCTAGAAGGAGAAATTCAAACACCATGACCCAGTATTTCAATCTCTAAGGTGTCTGACAGAGAAATTTTTGCACTTGTTCACTGGAGGGTATACATAAATATTCATAGCGCTGTTCATAATAGCAAAAAAAAAACAAAACTAAACACAGTCCAAATGACCACTGAGAAGATAATGGACACATACATTTGGACATATCTTGCTTTGGGATTCCGCGTTTGTGAAAATAATTCCATTACAGCTAGCCATCTCAATGAGTAATCTCTGTATTATAATATTAAATTTAATTGAAATTTTCAGAAACATGCATTTATGGAAAGATAAAAACGTGCATCAAAATATCCACAAATATTATGGATAATATTTGTGGATAATAGGCAGATATGATCATTTAGATAAAATATTAAAAATGACAAGGAAAGGAAGGCAAAATTCAGGGTAGGAGGCCAACGAGGAGGATGAACAGTATTATTAAGGAGGATCATGCGTTGGCTTCAACATACTGAACTATTCAAACTCTCAGCTGGGCGCTAAGTATATGGGGTGTTTTTTGTCCTTTACACCATTCGTTTATGATATACCCTTTTAAAACTGCATATATGCAATTTCTGTTAATGTTTTATATGCACTTACATGGATGCAAGGGTACCACCAAATGTATATACATTTTAAGAGATGTTATCTATGTATTACTAGTTGAAGTTTAATGAAATAACCGTAGCAGTGTGTAGCATGATGTCACTCAACTGTGTTTCCACTATTTTCTTTGACTGTCCTACCTGTCACATGGAGACACTAGCATTCATTTGATTAATGCCATCTTTTGAGCGAACATCATACTTAAAATGTGCATACTTTTTTTGGCACCCCTGTATATATAATGGAGTGTGTGTGTGTGTGTGTGTGTGTGTGTGTTTGTGTTTGCATGTGTATGATGCATATCAGATTTTGAAAGGTTTCATAAAGAAAAACCAGGTCAGTTGGGGAAAATTCAGGCTGGTTTTAGACTTCACAGCAACATTCAATGTCGTTCACTGCTAGAAGATAATAGAAAAATGTCTACAAGTCACCAAAGTGTTTATTAAAGTGATATTGGTTATTGTGCATGACACTATTCACAGAATGCTATATAGCTATTTGGGTATGTGAGTTTTCCAAGACATTCGGAGAAAAAATTGAATTGCAGAATGTTGAATAAGGTAGATGAACGGATACGTAGATGGCTGGCCGGCTGAACGGATGGATGGATGAATGGATTAGATGGATAATAAATAGATAAAGACTGGCTGACTGGATGTTTGATAGGTAGCTAGGTAGGTAGGCAGGCAGACAGGCTGATGTTAGATCGATCGATCGATTGATAGATGGATAGAGAGATAGAAAGAATGATAGATAAAATGGATAGGTAGATGATAGATAGATACATACATACATAGACAGGATGGATAGACAGATGAACAGATGGATAGATAATAGATCTGATGGATAGGTAGTTAATAGGTAATAAATAGATCCATATTAGTAGGTCTTCTTTAATACCACATGTCAAGTAGCATCTCTCCTGCTCCCATCATCTTGGTTTAATTTTTTTTTGTTGCTGGGACTTACCACTGCCTGAAATTCAGCTGTCTACATACTTTTGGCTGTGGCAGTCTCCCTTCAGTGAGCTCCATGTGAGCTGCAGCCGTGACTTCCTGTGCCTTCTCAAGGCCACAGTATGTGGTGTGGGACCTATCATCACATCATCAGTAGTCATTCAGTCTCTGTTGATTGTACAAGTTGATTCATTTAAAGCCAAAGGTTATGACACATGTAAAGGCACCGAAAGATTCTTTGCGTGTTAAGAGAGCCAGGTTTGCTGCTGTGAAAAGGGAACCACCTTTTACTTTGACTATGCATCTCAGACTCGGTGACTGAGTTTTTCCCTGCACATTTATGGTAGGTCAACTTCTCAGCCTCAGCACCACTGACCTCTCAGACTGAGTGATTCTTGGTTTTGTCTGTGCGGAGGGTGTTCTGAGCATTGTAGGACATTAGGCAGCATTGCTGGAGTCAACCTACTAGTCACTTACATTGTGACAACCAAAAGTATCTCTAGACATCACCAAATGTCCCCTTGGGGATCACATCACCCTTGGTTGAGATTATTGCCCTAAAGGGAATTTTCTTCCTCATCATGAAATGAAATATTAGTTGAATTACAGATTCCCTTTGGGACTTTTGTTGTTGTTGTTTTGTTATTTTGAGTAGGAGTATCACTCTGTTGTCCAGGATGGAGTGCAGTGTCACGCTCACAGCCACCTCAGCCTTGACCTGCTGAGCTCAGGCGATCCTTCTGCCTCAGTTTTCCAAATAGCTGGAACTATTGGTATATGCCCCCATACCCAGCTAATATTTGATTTATTGTAGAGAGAGGGTCTCACCATGTTGTCCAGGCTGGTCTCGAACCCGTGGGCTTAGGCAATTCTCTCACCTCTGCCTCCCAAAGTACTGGGATTATAGGCATGAGCCACTGCACCTAACTAGAGATTCCCTTTGAAATCTATACAATGATATTTAGGAAGGTTGGAATTCCTTTCTCTCACCACTCCTTTTACTTGTGATTTAAAACCTCCCTCTATAATCTCCCTGTTTTTTAGGCATTACTCAACCCTTACTAATTTGGCTTCCAAAAGACAATCAGTTTATCCATGTTCTAGATGCTGTTGGAAAACAAAAACAAAAGCAGAGGAAATGGTTTATTCAAAGACCAAACTTACATCCCAAAAGCACCCAGAATTTAACAGAGCAGTATCAGCTCTGGTGTAATGAGTTGCAGTACAAAATCCCACATGGGAAAATGCCCTGAGCTGGATGTCTTAGGGTTAAAACATCAAACAAATGTGGAGTTAGAGGTTAGTGTTGAAATATTCTTATACCAAGAATAATACAAATAAGAGGATAATTTTGCTATGGGCACAATTTGTTGCGGAAATTTGTCTGAAAACAGGGTTACTTTGGTGAGACTAAATATACGTTCTCAGAAGAAAATGAAGTTTCTGATATTCTTCAAGTAAAATCTAAGCACATGAAAAGCCACATTTTAAAGGTGAATTTATCCATTTTCTTTGCCAGAAGGGACATCTACACAGACTGCCTGGATTTCCAGCATGCTACTCAGAAAATATCTCTTTTCCAGAGTCTATTTCAAATCTTTGATGCCTCCAAAATTAGCACCTGGTGCCCTTTTGCATTGGTTTGAGGAAGATTTATTTTAATTCTGCTTTTCAAACTCTTGACTATGTTACAGCAAAGAAAACTCTCAGGGAGGGAGGGCTTGCATTCAGACGCTGAAATGAGGCACTGACTTAAGTCTTCCTGTATCACCTGTAGATTGATGAGGTCACTGTTCTCGTGCCTGGAATTAGGTCTCTTCTCCTTATAGACCCGTGTCACCTTGGAAAGGGGCAAAACCCAGTTTTTACAGTAGGTTCCCCTTATTTCAGGTAAGATCCATTTTATAGAATTAACTGACCTGTTTCTGTCCGATTGAGCCTTTGAATCAGACACTTACAAGAACTCTCAGTTTGGTAAAGAGCAAAGACTCGATATTGGTTTTAGCTGGAGAAATAGGACACTGAGGATTGTCCCCATTCGCCACTGGAAGTTGTATCCTACAAGTGCAGATTCAGAAACTATCAGGATGGTATTTTGACAGTCTACCTCATTTCTTGTGATTCCTATATTGGATTGCTTTGAATCATTACTTGGATGCCACGTGATGGAGCGCTGGCTTTTGCTCAGCCCTGGGTCTTTAGTTTCTTAAGTGTCTTTACTTTTTCAATTTTTTTTAAAAAATGTATATTTATATATATTTTTAGACATGGGGGTCTTGCCTTGTTGCCAAGGCTCGAGTGCAGTGGTATGATCATAGTTCACTGAAGCCTCAAACTCCTAGGTTCAAGCGATCCTCCTGCCTCAGCCTCCTGAAGTAGGTGGGATTACAGGCATGTGCCAACATGCCTGGTTTATATTTTTAATTTTTGTAGAGACAGGGGTCTTGCTATGTTCCCCAGGCTGGTCTTGAACTCCAGGCCTCAAACAATCCTCCTTCCTCAGCCTCCCAAAGCACTAGGATTACCAACATGAGCCACCACACTCGACCTAGATTCCTCTCAGGCAGCAATATCTTCTGGCCAGTACATGACTGATGTACAACAGAGATTATTTTTCCCCAAATTTAAAAACATTACTGAAATTTTCAGACATATATGAAAGTAGAGAGAAGCAAACCTTGGGTCTGCATGAACCAATGACCCAGATCTAATAATTGTCAGCTTTTGTTAGTTTCTGTCATTATTCCTTCCCACAACTCTAAAAAAAAAAAATCAACTTTAAAGGCAACATGCTGAGTGAAAGAAGCCAATCACACAAGATGGCATGTTGTATGATTCAATTTATGTGACATTCTGAAGAGTTAAAATAGAGTGGTGGAGAACGGACCTGTGGTTGCTAGGACTTGGTGGAGGAGAGATGTTTCTACCACAGAAGGAAAGCAGGAAAGAGTTTTGGGGGTAATGAAACTGCCCTGTATCCTGACCGTGGTTGGGAGTACATGAATCTAAATAGGTTAAAACTCACAGAACTGTATCCCAAGATGCTTCCACCTACACGCATGCGTGTACATAGATTGCATGGGGCTATACAATTGTCAAAACCCAACATACACTGAAAATTGACCGCATAGATTTTTTTTTTTTTTTTTTTTTTTGAGTTGGAGTCTC
>NW_007260538.1:1160643-1161356 GCF_000164805.1 Carlito syrichta | reverse complement strand
AAGGGCTCCGGCGATCCTTCCGCCTCAGCCTTCCGAGTAGCCGGAATTACAGGCAGGCGCTACCACGCCTGGCTGATTTTTTGATTTATTGTAGGGATGAGGTTCCGCTGCCCAGGCGGGTCTCGAACCCACGGGCTCAGGCAATCCGCTCACCTCAGCCTCCCAAAGGCGTGGGATTACAGGCTGAGCAACCGAGCCCGGCTGACAGCATAGATTTTTAACCCCAA
Source organism: Carlito syrichta (assembly GCF_000164805.1). Taxonomy (NCBI): domain Eukaryota; kingdom Metazoa; phylum Chordata; class Mammalia; order Primates; family Tarsiidae; genus Carlito; species Carlito syrichta. The sequence goes on along the minus strand of NW_007260538.1, from coordinate 1,161,129 downwards.
TATTTACTGCTGAACAATGACCTAACCTGTTGCAAGAGGTCATCCTCACCCTGAGGGTCTCTTCCTGTCTCTTCTCAAGTATGCAAGCTCAGTTAACTGTGGTTACCTAAATCATATCCTTCCCATTTCAATGAGTTAGCATAGGTAACACTAACTGTTATAACACACCATCCCTTAAATTTCAGATGCCCAGCATGATCAAGGTGTACTTCTTGGTTACACAAAGCCCAGTGTTCACTGGGAAGCCTTCCTTGGGGGAAGTGGGAACCTAAGCTCCCTTAAAGCTTTTCCAACCTCCAGTCCTTCACAACTGGCCAGTAGGTAGGAGATGAGAGTGTGGAGGGTCATGCAGGACATTTTTACAGTTCTGAAAATGGGCATCCCTTTTGCCCACGTGCCCTTGGCCATGGCTAGACACATCCGATAGGCAATGGAGATGGGGGACCTGGCTGGGGGCTTGGGGCGGGGGGGGAAGAAGCTGGCTTC
>NW_007260538.1:1153216-1160248 GCF_000164805.1 Carlito syrichta | reverse complement strand
GCCCAGGCGGGTCTCAAACCCACGGGCTCAGGCAGTCCACTCACTTCAGCCTCCCAAAGGCGCGGGATTACAGGCTGAGCCACCGAACTCAGCCTCTTTTTTATTCTAATCATTGATCCTAGGTGATCTGATTCCCACTGGGCTACTGTTTCCCAGGCTTGTGATTTTATTTTATTTATCTATTTATTTAGATTAGAAAATATAGTTTATTTAGAAAGTTAGTTGGAGAGAGCAAGAAGAGGGGATTCACCTCCCCAAGGGAAGGGAGGGGGCCAAAGTTTAAGAAAACATGGCCCCGGGGCTCGGTGGCTCAACCTGTAATCCCAGCGCTTTGGGAGGCTGAGGTGAGTGGACTGCCTGAGCCTATGGGTTCGAGACCCGCCCGGGCAACTTGGTGAGACCTCATCTCTACAATAAATCAAAAACTAGCCAGGCGTGGTAGTGCACGCCTGTAATTCCAGCTCCTTGGAAGGCTGAGGCGGAAGGATCGCCGGAGCCCAGCAGGTCGAGGCTGCGGTGGCCGGGAGTAGCCACTGCACTCCAGTCTGGGCGACCCGAGTGAGACTCCAACTCAATAAAAAAAAAAAAAGAAAAAGAAAACATGGCCTGGCCATAGCTCAAAGAGCACATGGCCACATAAAACTTAGCAAGGCAGTGGCCTAGGCTTGTGATTTAAAAGGTGCAAACCTTTCCGCCACGATGCCTTTGGCTATGTTGCTTATTCCATTTCTCCTTCTCTGAAGGTACGATGAACTCCAGTTTCTCCTAGGGTTGCAAATCAACTGTCATTTATGTAAACAGCAAATGCTGGTGCTTCTTCCCTTCTCTGCCATCACAGGCTACCCCTTCAGTTTGGCTTCCACTCCGCATGGTGGCTGTTTCCTCTGGGATTTCCCCTCTTCCTCCCTCTTGCCCCGCCTCGCCTCTGGTCATGCCTCCTCCACCAGCACTGCTCCAAGTTTTATAAAGACTCCAGCCCCTCCCCATTTTATCTTCCCTACATAGCCTTCTCTTCCTGCTTCAGTTACCTGTTTTCCCATTTTCTTACATTCCTGGTGGTACTCAACCAACATTCAACATTAAATTGACTTAACCTACTGCTTTTTTGAGTTCTGGTCAAACCCATCCTGGCTGGGATGCTAGCTAGCGCTGTTTACTTATACCTAAATGTACCTACCTTAATTTATTAGGGTATATTTTTTTCTGTGGAAATCCATTTTCAATTTAATATTGGAAACTTGTTGCAGACTACCATTTGACCCCTGACCGAAACACAATTATTCTGCAGAATAAGATGCACCAAGGATCTTTTCAACCGTTTCTCTTGCCCCAAGAGTAACACAAATTCCTGAGTATGAGAAGTGTTTTGCAAGTTGCTGCTATTCTCTGGTCATCAGTTTCTACTTTGCTATTCTCTTTGCTGGGAATATTATAAAACAATATTTTTTATGTATCATCTCAATATTTATCTTTTCTTTGTTTGCTTTTTCTCACTCTTGCCAAGTTTTAAGTGACTCCTCCAAAGAAAAGGAAACATCAAAACTATTTCCAAGATTTTGTAACAAAAGCTTGCACATTCAAATTTTTTATTTTGCTTTTGCAAACGGGAAAGAAATATTGTGCAAACTCCTGCCAAATGTAAAGCCATGTATTTTCCCAGCCTTCCTTGAACTCTTGGCTCCCTCCGGCTTGTAAGTCAGTATAGATTCTTAGTGGTACTTTAAGGAAAACTTGAAAACCATTGTTTCAGGAGCATACCTAAAATTGAGATGAGTTTTGTTTCTTTATCAAATTGGGTGGTTCAAGAGAATTAAAATAATTTATCTCCAGATCTGTCAAGACTTTTCTTTTTTTCTTGAGTTGGAGTTTCACTGTCACCCAGGCTGGAGTGCAGTGGCACACTCACGGCCACCCCAGTGTCAATCTGCTGGGCTCAGACAATCCTTCCATCTCTGTCTCCCCAGTAGCTGGAACTACAGGCACACACCACCACGCCTGGCTAATTTTTTAATTTATTGTAGAGACAAGGTCTCACCAACTTGCTCAGGCTGGTGTTGAACCCATGGGGTAAGATAATCTTTTCACCTTGTCCTCTGGAATTACAGGCATGAGCTGTTGCACCGGCCAAGACATTTCAACTACAACCTGGGTATTTCTCAATTATAGAAAATAAGTCATAGAATGTGAGTTTTGCAGATTTTCTTTTCAAAATGAGCTGAAACAGACCAGCACTTTGAAATTCTTAATTATTAGACTAATAAAATATATTTGAGCCTCTATTCTGTGCCCATCATTGTGTATAAAATACATGTTTTGTGTATTAGAAAAGGTACTATGAACTATATATGTGATGGATAGGAAAAGGTGAAATAGCAGATCTCTACCCACCAAGATATTTATATCTTGGTTGGGAAATCTGGAATCCCTTATGAAACTGTTTGCAAAGACTCAGCAAATAATGAAGTGTTAACTTATGCCATGTATGAAAGAGGTCAGTATTTTAAGTAGAATATTAAAATATCAGCACATTTTCCTTTTTAACCTAAAAAAAGTCTACAAACCTTCTGCTTTTACTTTTGTTGTTCTGTGAGTCCCACGTTTTGTGGCCTTTCATAGTATTCTGCACTGCCTGTGCCCTAATTTCCTGTTCTTCTCCCATGTTAACCCAGGGGCTACTGAGATCTGCTTGTATGGATTAAGAATTGAAAATTCCATTGGGGGCATGAGCATCTGCCAGTCCCAACACATCTGAACCTCCCTCTGGTTCTCAGTTTTCGAATTAGCTTGTGGGTCTTCTCTCCTTGGAGAATCACTGCTCTTGTATGAGTTGTAGCAAATTGCCACATTCATGATGGTCCCACCATGATGGTCCCCGCTGGCCTCTTTGAGATAGGGTAGAGTTTGGAGCCTATACTCTTGTAGTTTTTATGGACAGAGAATGACAGTCTTTGCAGGTGGTGAGCTCCAGCTGTGTGCAGAACAGGTAATATGGCGTGGTAGTTATAAATGTAAGCTCTGGAAAAAGGGTGCCTGGGTCCTCTTAGTATAGCTGATTCCTCAACCACAAAATAGGGGCAATATTTTTATTTGAGTCAGAGTCTCACCCTGTCACTCAGACTGGAGTGCAGTAGCACACTCATGGCCACTGCAGCCTTGACCAGGTGGGCTCAGGCAATGCTTCTGCCTTAGCCTTCCAAGTAGCTGGAACCACCGACATACACCACCATGCCTAGCTAATTTTTTGATTTATTGTAAAGACAAGGTCTTGCCACGTTGCCCAGTCTGGTCTCGAACCCCTAGGCTCACGCAGTCCTCTTGGTTCTACCTCCCAAAGTGTTGGGATAACAGGCGTGATCCATTGTGCCCTGCTAGCGTGATCCATTGTGCCCTGCTAGCGTTTACCGTTTGTATTGTTAGATGCGTACAGATCACTTAGAATGGTGCTCTGCACATATGAGTACTCAGGTAGAGTTAGTGATTGCCAGTGCTATCATTGTTTCCAGGGTTGAGTGATTTTTTTTGTCTATTGTTTTATTCCAAAATATTTCAAGACCTACCAAAATTGAGAGTATTTTTCTTCTCTGAGTAAGCCTACTCTTCGAGATTTTTTTATTTTTATTTTTGTATTCTTCTAATGAAAATACAGAACAGCAAAAGAGAAAAAAACTCTCACTTAAACATGAACCCTGAACATTTACCATATTATAAGTAAGCGATTGGCAGTAGAGGGATACTACCAGGGTCGGGGGGGTAGGGGGGTACATCAGTAAAGGTACCTGTTCTTTTTTTTTTTTTTTTTTTTTTTTTGAGTTGGCGTCTCACTCTGTCGCCCAGACTGGAGTGCAGTGGCACGCTCCTGGCCACCGCAGCCTCGACCTGCTGGGCTCCGGTGATCCTTCCACCTCAGCCTTCCAAATAGCTGGCACTACAGGTGCACGCTACCACATCCGGCTAATTTTTTGATTTATTGTAGAGATGAGGTCTCGGCAAGTTGCTCAGGTGGGTATCGAACCCACGGGCTCAGGCAATCCACTCACCTCAACTTCCCAAAGCGTGGGATTACAGACTGAGCCACCAAGCCCGGCTAGGGTACCTGTTCTTAAACCAGGCAAAATGGGGAAGAGGAGGCCCAAACTTTACCTGTATGATGACCATTTGTATATCTAATCCTGAATTGTACCCACATCTTTAAAATAAAATATTTTTAAAGAGAGAGAGAAAAAAAAACATCTTAAGGGGTCTCAGTTTCCCTTCATTATCACATTCTCTTCCAAGCTGGAGCTAGTTCCCATTCATACAGCTCTTAAAGGTCGGATTTTTCTTTTCTTTTTTTTTGAGTTGGAGTCTCACTCCGTCACCCAGACTGGAGTGCAGTGGCACACTCCTGGCCACCGCAGCCTCGAGCTGCTGGGCTCCAGCGATCCTTCTGCCTCAGCCTTCCAAGGAGCCAGACTACAGTTGCGCGCTACGATTTTTCAGTTGTCAAAAAAACCAGAGACTGTTGACCTGGGCCAAGTGTCTGGAGAAGTCAGGGGGAGCCCACCCTTCCAGAATCCAAGGATCTGGAGAAGTCAGGGGGAGCCCACCCTTCCAGAATCCCTGTGCTCTGAGATCTCATCTTCATTTATTTTTTTTTTTTTTTTTGAGTTGGAGTCTCACTGTCGCCCAGAGTGGAGTGCAGTGGCCACTCCAAGCCACCGCAGCCTCGACCTGCTAGGCTCCGGCGATCCTTCTGCCTCAGCCTTCCAAGTAGCTGGAACTACAGGCGCCCACTACCACACCTGGCTAATTTTTTATTTATTGTAGAGATGAGGTCTCGCCAAGTTGCCCAGGTGGGTCCCGAACCTCATCTTCATTTTTTAAGACTCTATAATAAAAAATCAAACAAAACAAAACAAAACAAAAACCCAAGGAGTAAGCTTAGTCTTGATTTTCTCAAGATTGCTATTGTGAATCCTTGGTGATTTCTAATTGTAGTTTCCTTGCCACCATTAACTCAGATGACAAACTTTTTCATATTTGTCTCTGACATAAAAATCAAAAGGTCAAGCAATGGTAATTTATTGCAGCACTAACACCATGTAGGAGATGTTAAACATCGCATTTCTCCTCTGTTCCTTTGAATGTATAGGCTACTTTGAAAAAGAGCCTCCAAATAGTGATTTTTCCTAATTTGAGAATAATTGTCAAAGTCTTTGAATCCCATATGATTTTTTTTCCTATGAGAAAGGCAAGAGAAAAAGTGCCACATGATTACAAAAAAGAAGAGTTTTCCCCAAGAGTCTATCATAATACCAACCTAACGTATTTTGTGCAATATAGGGTGGATATATGCATTGCTTTAGGTTGAAGGTCTCTGTTCTCCTCTTGTTCCTTTACTTGGATAGTCACAGATGGACGGCATGTTGCTTTGCTGTCAATTATTCAGAACTAATTCTTGGCCACTATGCCAGAAACTGCTAGTTACCAGCATCCATTTCCTCCTTATTTTTGCAAATAGAATTCTGATTGTATTCTGGGGTGGGTGGTGGTGGGGGCATGTGTTAATCTCCACTTCCTGGGCTATTTTGTGGCTTGGGTTGGCTGTATGATCCAATATGTTCCAGTAAGATCTCAGCTAAAGTATTTGGAAGGGATTTGGGGGACTCTATTCTTATCATTATAAAATGGACAGACATATCTGAGATATGCTTTTTGCCTTTCTCCTTTATGCTGCATAGAACAGTGTCATAATAACTGGGTATAAAGATTATAACCCAGCCGGACACGGTGGCTCCTGTCGTCCTAGCACTTTGGGAGGCCAAGTCGAGAGGAGTGCCTGAGCCCAGGGGTTTGAGACCAGCCTGGGCAACATGGTGAGACCTTGTCTCTACAATTAATTTCAAAATTAACCAGGTGTGGTTGTGCATGCCTGTGGTTCCAGCTACTTGGAAGGCTGAGATGAAAGGATTACCTGAGCCCAGCAGGTCAAGGTTGCAGCCATGAGCATGCCACTGCACTCCAACCTGGATGACAGAGTGAGACTCCAACTAAAAAAAAAATTAATAAATAATAATAGTAATAAAGACTATAGCCTTGAGACCAGAAGACTAAAAGCAAAAATCTAAAGAAGGTGAGTCAGGAAGCTGCAAGAGGCTTTGATGATGTCTGCAGTTCAGCTCACTAAGCCTACTATCTTGTCTACATCTGAATATCTTTCATATGGAAAAACAAAACATTGTTTTGTTAAACTGCTGTGTTTAAGACTATTACTTGCAGCCTAATGCAATCCCAATTGCTAATGACTCATATTTCTGCCTGTATTATTAAGTCAATTGATTTGAGCCTTGGGCAGAAAGCCAGCATTGTGGATTCTTTCCATGTAGGTCATTAGCTTTGTTGAATAATAAGGCTGATATACTGGAACCTGGCCACTTTGTAAAAATAATTTAGTGATTGGAGGTAGAACAGGCAATAGAAGGCTCCAAACATGGGAGAGTCAGCAAAGACCGTGGCCTGTAGCAGAAAGACCTTCAGACACGAGTTGAAGGTGAGGTTGTGGTGTCTTTGCTCAGAACAAGACCTCTGAATTCAAACCCAGAGTTAAACTGTTAGGGATTTCCGTACAGTCGTGGAGGGGCGCCTCCCAGTCCCGATTGGGGAGCAACGAAGCCGGGTTTAAGGAGGCGGGAGTCTGGAACAAAATTCTAGCAGGATTTAAAAGTAAGCCCTGGTAGTAAACATACCCTCGTTCTCTTTGTGAGACTTATGGCCTGGGTAGCAAAAGAAAAAGAAAATTCAAACTTCTATTCAGCTCATCCAGATCATGTATAATCTCAAGGCTCAGACCATGTGCCCTACTCGTATAGCTAACTCCACCTGCTCTTATCCAAGCAAATATTCCCTCAACTGAATTTCCATTATACTTCCCATCTGTACCACAAGCTCAATTAAATAATTAAAGTTTAATTGATTCTCTCTGTTTCTTCAGTAATTTTTTTTTTTTTTTTTAAGTTGGAGTCTCACTCTGTCGCCCAGACTGGAGTACAGTGG
>NW_007260538.1:1151420-1152763 GCF_000164805.1 Carlito syrichta | reverse complement strand
ATCCACTCACCTCAGCCTCCCAAGGCATGGGATTATAGGCTGAGCCACCGAGTCCAGCTTGTTTCTTCAGTATTAATCACATTTATCCTTATAGCACACAGGTTCTATGAAGATATACCAACAACATTTTATACAACTTGAATATCCCATGCAACACACCTAGACAATACTGATTTGCAGACTCAATAAAATCTTGTTGTCTGATCATCAGATGGGGGGACATTTGCACGAAAAGGAAGAGCTATGATGCTATTGTTTGATTTCCCTTTTTCTTGTCCTTGATGACAGCAAGTTTGTTTTTCATAGGTGGGATTATGCCTTAGAGTGGAGAGCTACTCTGGAAGGAGTGTTTTTTTGTTGTTGTTTTTTTTTTTTGAGTTGAAGTCTCACTCTGTCGCCCAGACTGGAGTGCAGTGGCCTCTCCCGGCCACCGCAACCTCGACCTGCTGGGCTCCGGTGATCCTTCCGCCTCAGCCTTCCAAGTAGCTGGAACTACAGGTGTGCGTTACCACACCCGGCTAATTTTTTTTTGATTTATTGTAGCGATGAGGTCTCACCAAGTTGCCCCAGGTGGGTCTTGAACCCACGGGCTCAGGCAACCCACTCACCTCAGCCTCCCAAGGCACAAGACTACAGGCTGAGCCACGGAGCCCGGCTGGGAGGAGTGTTTTAAGGACAAATGCAACTGTGCTCTCATCTAGCATCTGAGATAAGTATCAGACTCATCAAATCACCCTTCAGCTGTTAAGATGTTGACGACAGTGAGGTCTTTATGGAAGCATAATAGGGAGAGGCCCGCTTTCCTTCTAATGGGACTGCCAGGACTAATAGGTTAGTCTATTGCTGAAGCACCGTGTTTTCAGAACAGCAAATAACCTTTCTGCCTTTGCCTTTTTCATTTCTGAAATGTGTTTTGCAGTCTGTAAAAATTATGTTTCTTTTTACTTGTTATTTGCTGTCTCCACTCTGGACGAGACCTCAGAAGGAAACCCAAAGTTGGACATATCCTCCTTGTCTTCATGGCAGAAGCTGCTGAGGAACAGAAGGCCACCAGCATCCCTTGCAACTTGCTCTCCAGGAGATTGAAGACCCCGGGATATCCTCTCCAATGTGCATATGCCCAGGGCTTTCAAAACACCCTGCCAAAGTTACATGCAAACAGTCACTGTTGGGAGACTCCCTGTGGTCCAACACAACTGCAGACCACTTCTCTTAGAATGGACTTCTAGCCGGGCTCAGTGGCTCAGCCTGTAATCCCACACCTTGGGAGGCTGAGGTGAGTTGATTGCCTGAGCCTGAGGGTTCGAGACCCACCTGGGCAACTTGGTGAGACCTCATCTCTA
>NW_007260538.1:1146423-1151400 GCF_000164805.1 Carlito syrichta | reverse complement strand
GTGGCCACTGCACTCCAGTCTGGGCGACAGAATGAGATTCCCAAAAAAAAAAGTGACTTCTTTCTTCCCTCTTTCAGACACACCTTTTTCTATTGGCTGTATAAGAGGCTTATATTTTAGCTGTGGTGTTTGTGAGCAGTCCAGGAAGCCTGTAGAAATAAATTGGACAGTGGAAAAAGCAGTTGTGTAAGACGGAGGTTGCCAGAGTGCATTTTAGTCACCCAGGAACCTGTTCCCTCATTTCTGATGTTGGCAGTAGGGATGATCTGACTATTGTGTATGTGTTTCAAAAAATGAGGATGTCGTCTTGAAAAAGCACAGTACAAACTATCCATCATGTTGTTATGGGATGCCAGGAGTCTGGTTGGGGTCCTGTTGTTTGCTGCACAGAAATCCAATCACAGAGACGGGTATTGCCAAGGAAGAAGGTGGGTGATATCAGCCAGGTAGAGTGGAAGATTGTCTCAAATCTGTATTCTTGTCTCACTGAAATCAGAGGTGTACACAGTGGGGCAGGAGTGGAGAAAACAGGAATGGGAGAAGGGTAAGGAAGAGGAGTTGGTAAATGGGAACTGGGAGGGGTGAGGAAAAAGAGTTGGTGAATGAGAGTTGGAGAGGGGTGAGGAAGAAGAGTCGGTAAAGAGAAATTGGGGAGGACTGAGGAAGGGGGGGTGGGTATACAGGTAGGGTCTGTCATCTCATTGTCTATATGCAGTCATCTGGTGAGTTTCAGTTTCCTGATGCTAGAGGACTAAGGGTCAAGTTCCTGAGAAGGAACTCAGATAAGACAATTTTAAGTTTCCAGCTTTAAGACCAGGAGGGTCAATTTCTGTGTTTATTCAGATAGAAACTGTCACCATTATGTCTGTGGGGATGTTGGGCCAGTTTCAGTGGAGAGCCATCTGCCAGATCCGACAGTTCTGTCTCTTCCCCATACAGGACACATCCCCAGCACCACATAAAAGCTATATCAAGATTGGGGATTTGGATACAAGGTGTTCAGATGAGCCCCTTATATCCCCTCCCTTGAGTACCTCCCTTGAGTACCTCCTCACAGTTTACTGACATACCCTTTTACACATGCAGACCTCATGCAACCTAAACCTGCTGCCCTGGCCACAGTTGAACGGACCAGAGTGTGGGGTCAGCACAGAAGCCAATGGTGTTGCTTCAGACTGGACATAAAGGGAGCACATCTGTGAGTTATGTCTGATATAACACTGGACACAATAGTCCACCCAACACCATTCTTGGTGTGGATGGACACAGTCCGTTCTCCATCTGGAGTATTTTGAACATGCAAGGCCAGCCAACCCAGCAGGAGGAAGGAGGGGGCTGTTTCAGGGTGATGATAAGAAAATGACATCATGGCGCCTTTTCCTGCAGCTGTCCTGTGTCCTGGACACAGTGGAATGCAGTGTGCTTCCCAAGGAGGTCTCAAAACATCTGGTGCAAAATGGATTGCTTTTCGCATTTATGTCTTTTTTTAATGAGTTGGAGTCTCACTCCGTTGCCCAGGCTAGAGTGCAGTGGCAGGCTCACGGCTACCCCAGTGCCGACCTACTGGGTTCCAGTGATCCTTCCGCCTCAGCCTTCCTAGTAGCTGGAACCACAGGTGCGTGCCACCACGCCCGGCTAACTTTTTGATTTACTGTAGAGATGAGGTCTCGACATGTTGCCCAGGCTGGTCTCAAACCTGTGAGCTCTGGCAATCCTCTCACCCCGGCTTCCCAAAGTACTGGGATTACAGTCTTGAGCCACCACACCTGGCCTTTCACTTATGTCTTTGTCATATCCTCTTCTGTCTATATAATAGCATATCACCTGCAGTAATTCCAGCATTTCTTTCTTACTTTCTATACATTTCTTACTCCATCTCCTGGCCTCAACCTCCATTTCTACTTACTATTTTGGACTTTCCTTTCACCTCTTCCCATTCCTTTCACCTCTTTCCTTCTCCCCTTTATGTGGAATGGAGATGGCGACTCAGAACCATCCCCTGTAATAATTCCACTGAATAACTCAGGTAAGTATCTTCCCAGGCCCAAGGGACCCTTCTATATTGACCCTCTTTGTGTTCCTGTCCACTTTATCCTTAGCTCACTGGGGTGCCTAAATAAAATTCCTTGGTCTCAACTCAAGGATAGGAGTCATTTTGTTCATTAGCTGAAAATTCTAACTACTTTGAATGAGAGAACACCATTAAATAAATCCTTCCTCTACAGTAGCTATTATGGCTGGACATGGTGGTTCACGCCTGTTATCCCAGAGCTTTAAAAGGCTGAGGTGGGGCCGGGCTCAGTGGCTCAGCCTGTAATCCCGCGCCTTGGGAGGCCGAGGTGAGTGGATTGTCTGAGCCCACGGGTTCGAGACCCACCTGGGCAGGCGATATCTTGTTTCTACAATAAATCAAAAAATCAGCCGGGCGTGGTAGCGCGCATCTGTAATTCCGGCTACTTGGAAGGCTGAGGCGGAAGGATTGCCGGACCCCAGCAGGTCGAGGCTGTGGTGGCCGGCTCTAGTCTGGGCGACAGAGAGACTCCTACTAAAAAAAAAAAAAAAAAAAAAAGGCTGAGGTGGGAGAATTGCTAGAGCCAGGAGTTGGAGACCAATCTGGGCAACACAGTGAAACTCGATCTCTACAAAAAATTTAGAAAATTATCCAGGCACAGTGGCATACATCACCTGTAGTCCCAGTTACTCAAGAGGCTAAAATAGGATTGTTTGAACCTAGAAGTTCAAGGTTGCAGTGAGCTGTGATCATGCCACTGCACTCCAACCTAAAGATTAAAAAATAGCTATTACATACTTAGAGTTAAATTATATTTTATAAGAAAATAGTTCAGCCTGTAATCCCAGCACTTTGGGAGGCCAAGGCAAGTGGATTGCCTGAGTCTTTGGGTTCAAGACCAGCCCAGGTAACTTGGCGAGATGTCCTTTCTACAATCAAAAATCAAAACTTAGCTGGAGTGGTAGTGCCTGCCTGTAGTTTTGGGTACTTGGAAGGCTGCAGTGGAAGGATCACCGGAGCCCAGCAGGTCGTTGCTGGGGTGGCCGTGAGTATGCCACTGCACTCCAGCCTGGGCGACGGAGTAAGACTCTAACTCAGAAAAAAAAAAGAAAATAGTTATAAACAAAAACTATTGCACTGCACCATACACAGTAATGTTGCAAAAGCCATTTAAAATATCTTATCCAGCTGGGCTTGGTGGCTCAGCCTGTAATCCTGCACCTTTGGGAGGCTGAGGTGAGTGGATTGTCTGAGCCCACGGGTTCGAGACCCACCTGGGCAGGCGATATCTCATCTCTACAACAAATCAAAAAACTAGCCGGGCGTGGTAGCGCGCGCCTGTAATTCCGGCTACTCGGAAGGCTGAGGCGGAAGGATCGCCGGAGCCCAGCAGGTCGAGGCTGTGGTGGCCGGGACCGGCCACTGCACTCCAGTCTGGGTGACAGAGTGAGACTCCAACTCAAAAAAAAAGATCTTATCCAAAAAGGGTATTCTGTAGTCTTAAGACTAATTGCACAAAATGTAACAGAGAAGAATAACTGGGTCTTTTAAACATTTATTAGTTTACCCCTTATTAGAAGAAAATCAAACTACTTCGTGATTCACAAAATAACAACTTTTCAAAATACTTTTTTGTACTCAGTGGGAGCAGGGAACGTGATACATGAGTAAACTCTTACTTGCTTTTGAGGATTTCTAAGTACTAGGAAAGTAAGGAAGTGAATGTCTTTTGTTTCCACGCCAAACATTTGAGGAAGGTTCTTTGTAAATATAGTAATTAGTTCTATAATGCTAGAAGTCTTGCTTTTATTTTATTTTATTTTATTTTATTTTATTTTATTTTATTTTATTTTATTTTATTTTGAGTTGGAGTCTCACTCTGTCGCCCAGACTGAAGTGCAGTGGCCGCTCCCAGCCACCACAGCCTCGACCTGCTGGGCTCCGGCGATCCTTCCACCTCAGCTTTCCAAGTAGCTGGAACTACAGGCGCGCGCTACCACGCCTGGCTAATTTTTGATTTATTGTAGAGATGAGGTCTCGCTGCCCAGGTGGGTCTCGAAGCCGCGGGTTCAGGCAATCCACTCACCTCAGCCTCCCAAAGGTGTGGGATTACAGGCTGAGCCACCGAGCCCGGCTGAAGTCTTGCTTTTAAAAAGGGTACATTCTGGTTATCTATCACTGTATAAGTAGCCAGCCCAAACTTAGTGGCTTCAAATCACCATTGACAGTTGTTGTGCTGGAACCTCAGGAAGGGCTTAGCTGGGTGGCTCATCTAGGCTCCAGGTAGCATTGGCTAGGGCAGCTGATGGTGGAGGACCCACTTCCAAGATGGCTGGCGCCTTGGTGCTCCGTGGCCTGCGTTTTTCACATGGCCCCGCATCCTTCCCTGCCTGTCCAGTTGGCTTGATCTTCTCACAGTGTGGTGCGCTCAGAGTAGTCACACGTCTTGCATAGTGGGTGACTTCTAAAGAGGAATAGATGAAGGAACAAGGCTGAAACGGCAAGGCTTCTTAGGATATAGTATCAGAAGTCCCAGGATGTCACCCAAGCAATTCACTGAGGCCAGGTCAAATTCCAGGGCAGACTCGCTTGTTGATAAAAGGATGGAAGAGCAACCAGGAATGTGCCGCCATCTTTAATCCACTATTGGGTGTTTGCTGATACAGTCTCTCTGTAAACACTAGTTTGTGGAGATGGCATTTGTAGGATGCAAAGGCTTGAAACTAAGCAAGAAGTTAAGGGGATAGAATTAAACCATGCATTGTTTAATCATGATGAGGAATAAACCTTCCATGAGGCTAAGAAGATTTGCTGAAGTTTTGTAGAAGAAATTCTGAGGAATTTCTGAGTTACTTTAAGTTATTTGCAATAGGTTATAATGGCTTTTCTTTTTTTTTTCTTTTTTCTTTTTTTTGAGTTAGAGTCTCACTCTGTCACCCGGACTGGAGTGCAGTGGCCGCTCCCGG
>NW_007260538.1:1138257-1146403 GCF_000164805.1 Carlito syrichta | reverse complement strand
CAGCCACTCACCTTGGCCTCCCAAAGTGCTGGGATTACAGGCTGAGCCACCGAGCCCAGCCTATCGTGGCTTTTCTAATCAGGGGTTATTGGATTACTGATGCCAGTTTCCTTTTTCTAGAAAGCTTAGTCCCTAATTGTCTTTGCACAGTTTGTGCTTTCTCCACGATTAGTTCTTCTTCCAATGGTCCCTTCCTCAGAATAGCTCTTCCTGGCTACTCTCTCTACTTGTCACTATCTGAAATTGTATTATTTATGTATAGTGTGTGATTTCTTTTTTTTTTTTTTTTTTTTTGAGTTGGAGTCACACTCTGTTGCCCAGACTGGAGTGCAATGGCATGCTCCCCGCAGCCTCGACCTGGCTGGGCTCCAGCGATCCTTCCACCTCAGCCTTCCAAGTAACTGGAACTACAGGCGCGTGCTACCAGGCCCGGCTAATTTTTGATTTATTCTAGAGATGAGGTCTCGCCAAGTTGCCCGGGTGGGTCTCAAATCCATGGGCTCAGGCAGTCTACTCGCCTCGGCTTCCCAAAGTGCTGGGATTACAGGCTGAGCCACCGAGTCCGGCTTAATGTGTGATTTCAGTGATCATCTGCCCCAAGCATCTGGAAGAGAAGCCCCACTAGTAGATGAGTCTGTTTGCTCACTTCTGCACCAAGCCCTGTGCTCAGTGCAGAGTGGCAATGTCACGGTTATATTCTGAATTAATAGTTGAATGTACAGAGTACCAAACTGCCTTTTTAGAAGCCGACATGAGTTGGCTAGAAGCTCAGAAAATTACATGTTCTGAGTGACCTGTGTTAAGCATTCAGTGTCCACGTTTAAGGACACAGTTAGGCAAGTTTTCTTTCCTTTGGCCACAGCTGTTTTTTTTTTTTTTTGCAGACTATCACTATCCATGGCTGGTCACCAAGTACTTTTACAATGAAACAAAGGCAAATGCCTTTGCTGTTAAGTTACCCATGCAGTTTTATAGACTTCAAGGCATTGTCCCTTCGAAGGGGAGGCTGCTCTCTAAAATGGTGACCTTCAGAATGTATTTTAACTACAAAAATATGTTTGTCTGATAGTTAAGGGGCTGCTTAGACCCTGATAGTTAAGGGGCTGCTTGTGTTTATTTCCCGAATGGTAGAAATGTGGGCTCGGCTCCGTCCTATTCCCTTGTTCCCTAACCCATCAGCTCTAGCTTTCTCCTTTCAGTTAAGAGCTTCCAGGGCTGTCTACTTGGAGGGACACCAGGGGCTGGCACATCGAGACAGCATTGCGCTTAGAGATGTCGCTCGTGTTGCCGGAGGGCTGGGGAACTTGTGCCTCTCTGGAGAATTCTCTACGTGATAGAGGCAGAACTGGAAATTACCGGTTTGTTTATCCCAAAGGGCTTTAGCTTCTCTGTGTCTAAGCTACAGATTGCAAACTGGCAACTCCAAAGCAATATTATTTTGGACATGCACACTATTTTTGTTAGCTTTATCTTTTAACATTGTTTGGGTAGTAGATCCTTAAAAATCTACCCTTTACAAAAGAGCCACACGACCAGGTGCAGTGGCTCATGTCTATAATCCCAGCACTTTGGGAGGCCAAGGCAGGAGGATAACTTGAGAACAGGAGTTTGAGACAAGCCTGGACAACATAGCGAGACCCATTCTCTACCAAAAAAGTAAAAGATTAGCTGGGCATGCTGGCATGAACCTGGAGCCCTAGGTACATGGGAGACTGAGGCAGGAGAATCATTTGAACCCAGGAATTTGAGGTTGCAGTGAGCTGTGATTGCACCACTGCAATCCAGCCTGAGCAACAGAGTAAGATCTTGTCTCAAAAAAGAAAAGAAAAGAGCCAGATTTCTTGCTTCTTGAGAAAATTCTCAAGAGATAGTATCTTGAAGTGGTTAAGAGCACAGGTCTGGAATCAGATTGTCTGCCCGAGTTGGGGCTGAGCTGGGTAACATCAGGTGAGTTACTTAACCTCTCTAGCCCACATCCCTTTTAGTAAAGTGATCATACCTATCTCCTATGGGTGACTGAATATTAAATGGATTCATATACAAAAGCAAAAAGTGCTTCAAGCACGGATGTGCCCCAGTTAGTTCTGATAACTGTTTGTCAGCACCAGGCTTGCATTTCCGCATGCCAGTATCAGTAACAGTCTAGGGCTGGGTAGTGGCCACCAGTTTTAGGTGGACACATGCTCTGCATCCAAGTGGTCATCCCTGCCTCCTGTATTATGCCTGGCCAGACTCCTCCTTTTACCATACCTGGTGCAGGTATACCTGGTGCAGGTATAAGAAAAAAAAAAAGCAACCAGGCTCAGTGGCTCAGCCTGTAATCCCAGCACTTTGGGAGGCCGAGGTGAGTGGATTGCCTGAGCCCGCGGGCTTGAGACCCGCCTGGGCATGTTGGCAAGACCTCATCTCTACAATAAGTCAAAAAATTAGCCGGGCGTGATAGTGCGCGCCTGTAGTTCCAGCTACTCGGAAGGCTGAGGCGGAAGGATCGCCGCAGCCCAGCAGGTCGAGGCTGCGGTGGCCAGGAACAGCCACTGCACTCCGGTCTGGGCGACAGAGTGAGACTCCAACTCAAAAAAAAAAAAAGCAGCCTTTGGAACCGGACTCCTTGTGTGTCAAACCTTGCTCTACCACCAGTGAGCCCTGTGTCCTGAGACAGATGCTTAAACATCTTGACTAGTGTTAACATTAAACTTTCAAACCCAAATCGTTACTCAGTCATCTATTTCTGCCATAAAGACTCTGATCCCACAGGGCCGGGGATCACAAGCCCTCCCTTCCCTCCTCCCTCCTGCCCTTCTTCTTTTTTCTTTTTTTGAGTTGGAGTCTCACTCTGTCACCCAGAATGGAGTGCAGTGCCCGCTCCCGGCCACCGCAGCCTCGAACTGCTGGGCTCTGGCGATCCTTCCGCCTCAGCCTTCCAAGTAGCCGGAATTACAGGCGCACGCTACCACGCTCGGCTGATTTTTTGATTTATTGTAGAGATGAGGTCTCGCCTGCCCAGGTGGGTCTTGAACCCGCAGGCTCAGGCAATCCACTCACCTCAGCCTCTCAAAGGCGCAGGATTACAGGCTGAGCCACCGAGCCTGACTCTACCCTTCTTTCCTCCTCTCTCCCTTACTTTCTCACTTCCTCTTTCCCTCTCTTCCTACCTTTCTTCTGGTTTTTTTTTCCTCTTAGCCACTATACCAGTTAAATCTTATCATAAGGCAAGCTTGGCAACCATGTGTTACTGGGTAGCAGTCGGAATGCATGGCCTTTCTAAGTGAGTAATGATTGAGGTGGTGCTATCATTATGGAAAGGGAAACGTATTGCTTGAGATAAAATGGTTTGATGTGGGCTTGGTGAAGTGGCCCCAGGTCTAATCATGTTGATGCCTGGCGGTAGTCTTGAGCGAAACCATGAGAGAAGTTGAGTCGCTTCAAATTGCATTTCCATGACTACTTTTTGCCTGTAACCCGAGGGGCTCAGAATGCCGAAAGTCTCCAACATTTTCCCTTCATCCATGTGCCTGTATTTCTTCCACAATACTGCATCATGCAAAGAGGGATGAAAACAGTCCCATCCCAGAAATGGCTTTTTTAAAGATGATGCTGCTTTCTGGTTTGACAGTCGCTCGTTTGCAGCTCCCAAGCAGATTATAGAAGAAATGAAGGCTTTGCTGCAGCCATGGAAGGAGGAGAGCCCATCTCCGTGGTCCATATGTCCGCTCTCTCTCCTCGTCCTTAGGTGAAGTAGGGAATCTCAGGGTCCTCCCGCTGCAGGAGAAGTATCAAAGGAGTTCAGGAAATGAGATGAGAAAAACAGAAGGGAAGTGTTTTAGGACACAAGGGTTTATGTGTGTTATTTTCTAGAAGCTCCTTCTCCATTTCAAGGGCATGCCTTTCATTTTTCTCAGATGTACACATTTGTTTCTCTGTACAATGTCAAATGCCCAAAGTGTTTGACCAGCTCTTGGGGGGAAAAAGTGTAAGTTCAGATGGGCCAGAGGCAGCATGAACCTACTGGTCTTGGTAGACTGCTTTTTAGCCAGGACAGCACCCAACAAAGTGCCAACTCTGAAAACCATGGGTCATGACTCAGAATTACCAAGTGTTGGGTTTTTTGTTTGTTTTGAGTCAGAGACTCACTCTGTCACCCAGGCTAGAGGGCAGTGACACACTCACAGCCACCTCAGCCTTGGTCTGCTGGGCTCAGGTGATCCTTCAGCCTCAGCCTTCCAAGTAGCTGGAACTACAATCAAGTGCCACCATGCCCAGCTAATTTTTTTGATTCATTGTAGAGATGAGGTCTTGCCATGTTGTACAGGTTGGTCTTGGACCCCTGGGCTCAGGCAATTCTCTCATCTCCATCTCCCAAAAGAGTGTAGGTTTTATTAGGAACTTCCCATTCCCAAGGTTTGTTTAAAAGTGTGAATATCAACACATGTATTGACTGTGTGTTTTCAGCAGGGTTAAAATTGTTCTCAAGGGCATCACATTGGTTCTTGGGGGACAAAAATAATCTTTTTGTCATGTAATACATGTAGCTATAGCTCATAACAGATTTATATCTTCGGTCTTAAAATGTTATGGGAAGAGAGGTTAGGAAAAACACTTCCACCAAAGCCTCTTCGACCAAGAGCATCTTCCAGTGGGAGAAAGAAAGTGCTCAGACCACACACACATACACACACAGATGGAGCATGTCATAGAGACACAGGAGCCATGGGCTACGCTGGGGCTGTACCCTTGATAGAATGCAAGGAAAATGTCAACTGACATCCTAGTCTTCCTCTCAAAGGCACACAACCGCAGTCTGATCATGAGAGGCATTTCAGACAAATCCCAGCTGAGGGATCTCCTGCAAAATACCTACCTGGATGCCTCAGAACCATCAAGGGCATTAGAACAAGGAAAGCCTGGGATATGGTCACAGTCAAGAAAATCCTGAGATACAACGGCTCAATGTTACCTGGATTTTTAGATGGGATTTTGGACCAGCAAAAGGACATTAGAGAAAAACGGGAGAAATGTGAGTGGCATATGGACTATACTTAATAATAATGTACCGGTGTTGGTTTATGAGTTATGACAAATGAACCTGCCTGATGTAGGGTGCTCGGGGCAGGGAACTGCCTGCAGGGTGTATGGGAACATTCTGTGCCGTCTTCACAATTTTTCTGTAAATCTAAAACAGCTCTAAAATAAAAAGCTTATTTTTAAAGAAGGCTCTGTAGGGAATGATAATGAAAAAAATAAAGGCTGAGGAACACTCTTGTAGATAACAGCTATGGAGAGTCACAGTTGCTGGTCGTTGGGGCATCATGGAGATCCAGTTTCTATTGGTGGGCAACTCGGTCCAGCCTTGAAGTTACTGCTGGTTTTTCTCAGATTAATTATCTTATCCAGATGACCTGGCCTCTCTTTTCTTCTCTTATGAGTTGGCATCAAAGAAAAAGTAACAGGCCAGGCATGGTGGCTTATGCCTGTGATCCCAACACTTTGGGAGGTTGAGGTGGGAGGATTATTTGGGCCCAGGAGTTCCAGACCAGTCTGGGCAACGTAGCGAGACCTCATCTCTACAAAAAAAAAATTAACTGGGCATGGTGGTACGTGCCTGTAGTTCCATCTACTTGGGAGGCTAAAGCATGAGAATCAGTTGAGCCCAGGAAGTTGAGGCTGCGGTGAGACATGATTGTGCCACCGCATTGCAGCCTGGGTGACAGAATGAAACCTTGACTCAAAAAATAAAAAAATAGGCTGGGTTCTGTGCCTCAGCCTGTAATCCTAGCACTTTGGGAGGCCGAGGCGAGTGGATTGCCTGAGCCTGTGGGTTTGAGACCAGCGCCTGTGGGTTCAAGACCTGCCCGGGCAACTTGGTGAGACCTCGTCTCTACCATGTATCAAAAATTAGCCAGACATGGTAGTGTGCACCTGTAGTTCCGGCTACTTGGAAGGCTGAGGTGGCAGGATTGTCAGAGCCCAGCAGGTCAATGCTGGGGTGGCTGTGAGCGTGCCACTGTACTCTAGCCTGGGCCACAGAGCGAGACTCCAACTAAAAAATAACAAATAAATAACAAAATAAAAAGAAACGATAAGGATTGAGAAACACTTCTATGGATACAGATACAGAGAGGCACAGTTGGTGGCCATTGGGGCATCATGGAGATACAGTTTATGTTGGTGAGCGATTCAGTTCAGCCTGAAGTCACTGCTGGTTTTTCTGGATGATCAGAAAATGTCAGATGACCTGTCCTCTGTTTTCTCCCCTTATCTGTTAGTTTCAAAGAACAAGTAGCAAAACAGAGTGAGTTACAAGATAGCGTGAGGTATTTCTATGGAGAAGTATCTTTCCTAATGTGTCATTGTTTACCACCATGGGTGGCCCATCAGGCTCAGTTGTCCTGGCAGTTTCATGCTGCCCTTAGATGGGGTCCTTGGCTGTGCAGATGATAGAACCCTCCTGGCATGTGGTCCCTTACCTGCCTCTGAGTACATTTGGGCCGTGCTCTTCCTTGTGTGTCCAAACCCACAGGCCTCTCTTCCTGGTCATCAACCACCCAACACCTCAACACCTTGAGACTTTGAACATCGGGCTTAGAACACCAGCCAGAGACTCACCTCTCTTTCCTTGCATGGCTGGGCCTGGCTTCAATGCCACCCCATTCAAGAGGGCTTCCCTAGCTGGGCTTGGTGGCTCAGCCTGTAATCCCAGCACTTTGGGAGGCTGAGGTGAGTGGATTGCCTGAGCCCGCGGGTTCGAGACCCGCCTGGGCAACTTGGCGAGACCTCATCTCTACCACAAATCAAAAATTAGCCGGGCGTGGTAGCGTGCGCCTATAGTTCCAGCTCCTCGGAAGGCTGAGGTGGAAGGATCACCGGAGCCCAGCAGGTCGAGGCTGTGGTGGCCGGGAGAGGCCACTGCACTCCAGTCTGGGCGACTGAGTGAGACTCCAACTCAAAAAAAAAAAAAAAAAGAGGGCTTCCTTGACTATCTGACTTTAAAAGGCATTGACCTGTGCTATTTAACATGACAAAGGATCATCTTCTTTTCAAGACTTAAAGCAATTTTTCATAAAGGAGAATGAAATCGTGTCCTTTGCAGCAACACGGATGCAGCTGGAGGCCATTATTTTAAGCGAATTGGTACAGAACCAAAACCGAGTATCCTATGTTCTCACTTCTAAGTGGAAGGTCAATGCTAAGTACATGTGGACATGAGGGTGGAAACTATAGACACTGGGGTCTCCTAAAGGGGTGAGGGGAGGTGGTAAAACTACCCATGGGGGCACCATGCTCACCATTCTGGTGATGGGCTCATGGAAACCCATACTTAGTATCACACATTATACCCGTGTGCCCCTGAATCTAAAATGTAAAAAAGAAAAAAAAGACCTAAGGCCATCTTAAAGATCTTATTGTTTGTTTTCTTGGTGGCTGTCTGCCTTCCTAGACCATGGGTGGGTTGTGGGTGGTGGGTAGAGACAGTGTGAACTGACCCCATGAGGTCCTCACCACCCAGCTCCCAGCATGCATCTGGCAAGTAGTGGTGCTTATATTACTGTCCTACTGCTGCCATAATGAATGACCACAACCTTGGTGGCTTAAAGCAACACAGACGTAATATTTTACAGTTCTGTGGGTCAGAAGTCTGAAATGGGCCTCACTGGACTCAAGGTATTGACAGGAGTTGTTTTGTTGTTTTTTTTTTTCCTGGAGGCTTCAGGAAAGAATTTGTCCCCTTGCCTTTCCATTGTCTAGAGGCTACTGACCCGTGGCCCCTGCCTCTATCCTGAAACCCAGCAGGGTGACATCTTCAAATCTTGCCACCTTCTCCTTCTTTCTTCCACATTGAAAGGACCCTTGTGATTATATGGGGCCCACCCAGAAAAGCCAGCATAGTTTCTTTACCTGAAGGTCAGCTGATTAGCAGCCTTAATTCCATCATTAACCTCCATTCTCTGCCCGGTAACATAACATTCACAGGTTCCAGGGATTAGGATGCAGATCTATTTGGGGGGGCGTTTTCTGACAACCACCAGTGCTAAAATATAATTGTTGAACCCATGAATGAATGGATAAGCCAATGGAATAAGTGCTGTAAATAAAAAAAAAAATTTTTTTTTTTTTTGAGCTGGAGTCTCACTCTGTCGCCCAGACTGGA
>NW_007260538.1:1127941-1137924 GCF_000164805.1 Carlito syrichta | reverse complement strand
CTCATCTCTACAATAAATCAAAAAATCAGCCGGGCGTGGTAGCGCATGCTTGTAATTCCGGCTACTTGGAAGGCTGAGGTGGAAGAATCGCCGGAGCCCAGCAGGTCGAGGCTGCGGTGGCCGGGAGCGACCCCTGCACTCCAGTCTGGGCAACAGAGTGAGACTCCAACTCAAAAAAAAAAAAAAAAAAAGAAAAGAAAAAAATATATATATATATAAATGTATATATATATGAACAGGTCTTCTGCCACTCTTTCCTGTGGAAAGAGCCTGGAAGGGCTTTCCAAGTACGGTATTCACTTGATTAAGAGAAGATGTGTTGCACCAGTGATTCATTATGAGTTTTTCAAAGTACTGTTGATCTAAAGTTGACTGATCTAAAGCTGCACATCCTTGATTTGGTTTTCACAGGTAAGTGATTCACAGTCCTATAGACTTCTTCTTCACCTGTGACTCAAGTTACCTTCTAGGAATCTGCTGGGTGAGTTATCAGAGTTACAGAAATTTGGAATTCAAAGACTAAAATCACTGTTTTGCTGCAATTTACTGGAGACTTTGTTATTCTAAGAAGGCTGCTGTTCCATAACCCCTGGTGACCTTGCTAAGTTCCCGCTGTATACATGCATACACAGGAGATGACAGGGAAATCTTGAGTTGTTTGAAGTTTTCAGTTGCTAATATTCTTGTTCTCAATTATAAACTGTGCTCATTTTAGCATCAATATTATCAGCTTAATTTTGGGGGGTTGTTTAACTTCAAAGTGATTGTGAGGCCAGAGAAACTATTTCTTTAATAGTCGATAAGTTTCCACTAAGGTGTACTTTTGGACATGTTGTGGTTTGCATATCAATGTCTTTGTACCTCATTTGCTTGAGGTATATATATATTTCTCCCAAGTTTTGCTCATGCACAAGTTATTACTAGTTCAATGTACTCCGTCCCCCATTGGAGAGTAAAAAATTTTGAAGAAACAAGCTAAGAAGTAGATCTTTCACCTAAGTGAACTAAAATTAAAAATATATTTGAAAGCACTGATGTGTAGCTATTCTCATGTAATTCCACTGCCCTGTAGTATCAATGAGACTTTGTTATAAAGGTAGAAAATATACTTAACACAGGAATATTTCATTTTGAATCAAAATAATTAATCATGGTTGTTCTCTCCTGTCTGGGATAAAGGATTAAATACCCAAAATGATAACAAGTATACTGGCGCATCCAGAAAGGAATGTAGTAACAAGTCAAAGTTTCATTCATTGCCTGAAATTGATACATCAATAAGAAACACCACCATCAGCTGCTCATAGTGTATGTGAAAAAGCTGGGTTGGGTTCCATAGCTAGTGAAATAGAAGGTAATGTAGGTTTTGAGAGCCCTGGGGGTTAGATATACTACCTTCTAATTTCCTTGTCCATCCAGTAGTCAGTCAGCAGTTACCAACTTCAAATAAGGCAGTAGTAACTTACATAGAAAGTGTTACGAGTGCAAAGGTTATTATCACTTGGGCTATTGTGAAGAATATTTGGAAGAAAATGGACAAAACCTGTGAACAGGCAAATGCTCAAAAGAGGAAATCTACATTGCCAACAACCAAAATAAAAAACACTCAATTTCACAAAGAAATTAAATGAATTAAAGTCATGGAAATGGAAAATTAAAACCACACCAAGGCACTATTTCACACCCATGAGATTGACAGAAGTTAATAAGTATGAAATACCAGCTGTTGGTGATGAAATGAAACAACAAGGACTCTCACCTTCTGCTAGAGAGATGAGAGAATGAATTGTTACAATTGTTGTAAAAGGGATTTGGCAATGCGTAGTACATTTGAAAATGTGTAGGCCAAATGACCCAGTAATTTTTTCTCTACTAATTTATTCCAGAAACTCTTGCTCATACAAAATAGGATAAATACACAATTGTTCAAAACAGCATTGCTTTAATAGTAAAACATTGGAAACAGCTTACACACTTTTCAAAAAAGCAATGACTAAGTAAAGAAATATTAATTCCATGTATATTCTATAGTAGAAAAAAACGAACAACTACAACTCTATCAATATCACAATCACAAATATTGATTAAAAAGATATCATTATAGGCAGGGCATACAGTATAATGTCCTTTATTTAACCTTTTAAACTTGAAAAATAATTATGTAGGAACACAGATATATGTATATAACTGTATATATGTGTATGGGCAAGTGTAACTATATCTGTATTTATGGCAATACCAAATGTAGAATAGAAAATATTTCAGAGTAAGATGGAAGAGAGCCATGTTGGAGGAAGCAAAAACAAGACAAGTTATCCAAGGGTTGCAATTTAATTTGTAGTATTTTATATTTTATTTCATCTGAGCACTGAGTATATGGGTATTCACTTTATATAGGCACATACTCATACACATATATATTTTTATATACAATATTATATAAAATAAGGCATATCCTATATCTTATTAATATATATTTCTATACCTTATTATATACTTGAAATATTTTGTGAACTTAAAAATATTACATAAAGCCACTTTTTTTTAGAGTTAAGGATCCCCTAGAGATGAGATAAAAATGGTTATAGTTTCCATAATTCTTTTGCAAAGATGGTAGAATGATAAGGTGTAGCAGCTTCCTTATCTAATTATCGAGAAGTTTTTCATCTCACTGTATGCTCTATTTTACTTTTATTTGGTACTTTCTGGATCTTATATCTGTATTTAACTCCCTTCAGTGACTTGGGAGGTGTTTTCTGTTTGAGAATACCCTTCCAAGTTTTTCTCCACTGTTCCCCATAGATGGAGATGGATAGCTGGGAAGAAGTTAAGGCATTTGGGATGCAGCTCCTTGATGTCACCCATTCATCTGTTGTCAGAACGGAGTACCTGGCATAAAATAAACAGACAAACAAATACAAAACAAAGACAAAAGACGTGTGAAGCCTGCCTTTATTATCTATAGTGTGACCTTAGGGAAGTTTCTTAAACTCTATGAATATTCATTTCTTCATTTGAAAACAGAGGGAAGAAACATATATTTTACAGGGTTATTGCAAGGGTTGAACAAAAGGACTAACCCCAAACACCTAGAATCCTGTCCACTTGTAGACTTTTTCTTCTCTCCTCAGTTAGACTGTGTGAAATGTGTTTACCACAAGGCTTGAAAGACTTCACTTTGGTTTGAACTCTGTAGTTTATTCATTTTGAGGTTTTAATTTACCAATTATATACATTCATTTATAAAGGAAAAAACCTATTATAGATTGTATTTGAATGAAAATATGTATCATATTTAAATTTTACTGCCCAATTATTCAATGTATTATTCATTGAAATCAAATTCTTTGTTAATAAAATACTATTGTTTAGACACAGCTCTGGTGATTTGTTGAAAATAAAATGGACTTGTATTACAATTGAACATAAATAGATACATTCTTGAGGGTGAAACAATTATTCATAAATAAATATCTTTTAATGCACAGATTATGTGCAATGTATATAACAAGAAAAGCATAAAACAGGCTGTTCCTAAAACAGCAAAAAATTAGTACCCAGGATAATTAAAGAGCTTCTACAAATCAGTGAGGAAAAGCCAATTAATGCATGTAGAAAAATTAGCAAGGGACATGGATGAGCAATTCACAGAAAAAAAAGAAAGAATATCCTCAGCCAATAAATGTGTAAGACAATACTTGATGTCTCCAACAATTAGGGAACAAAAAATATATGGTACCATTCCACATTTATTATACTGGCAAAAGTAACATTGAAGAGAAGGAAGAGAAAGACGGGGACTCTCCTACCCTGCAGGTCGTACACCACTCAGAAGAGCACTTGGCAAAATCTAAAAAAGCACAAGGCACAATCACTCTGTGATCCGGCAATTCTCCTGCTAGACGCACACCCAGAAGACCTCTCGCATCTAAAACCTAAGGCAGCCACAAAATAATACACTGATTATGATGAGGTAACATTAGAGACAACCTGAGTACCCATCAAGAGACTGGCTACGATTCGATTCTTGGGCCCATGCATACAATAGAGCAATACATGTGACTTCACTTAAATAAGCTTGAGCTGCCTGCATGCAAATGAACAAACACAAAAAAACAAAAGCAAAAACAAAGATACTGTAAATAATGTGAATTGCAGAAAGATCATATTAGGACCGTATAGCAATTAGAAAAACATATAAAATAATACTATGTTTTGTTTGTGAGCATATTGTTCACAATATTTTATGTATAATATATATTATGTATGATACATGATACATTAATGTTAAAACACATACATGTTATTTCTTTGTATATGTAACTATGTTCATGTATACATGTGTGTATACACACATAGTATGTGTGTTGCATATATGCACACACATGCATTTGTATAAAAACATAGCTAGGAATGATAAATACAAGTGTCTGATAGTAATTGTCTTGGATGGAGAGAGAACAGATCTGGAAAGTGTCTTCATCTCTTAAACTGGGTGGTTGGGACATGGGTGTTTGTTATACTACCCTCTCCTTTTGTATTCCTAGAACATCCCTTAATGCAAAAGCCTTTGCTCCCCCAGCCCCCTGGCAACCTACATGAGGAGTCAACCTCAGAAGGTGCTGAGATGATGTGGGAGAATCAACCTAGAAGGACGCCAATGTGATTTGCAGGAGAGGAGTCAGCCTCTGAAAGTGCAGCATGATGACAGGGGAGGTTAACCTCAGAAAGTGTCGATGTGATGACGGTTGAGGGGTGGCAACCTCAGAAGGTGCCAATGTGATGGTGAGAGAGGCAGAGTTGAGTAGCCGAGAGGTCAGGAATGAGACTGGCAGTTCCTAGCAATATCCCCTTAGACAGAATTATTAAACTCTCAGACACGCTGCATGCCCCTCTGCAAAGTGAGTAAGATAACAACTGCTCAGATGTGGTTGTGAAAAATAAACGAGCCAGTGAAGCATGGACTTTAAACTCTGGGTCCCCTAACATGATGGGAGCCACAGAGATCCTTGTAAGTTTCTAATAGCCACACTCAACTAACACAGCCACAAGTCAAAACAAACTGGCAAAAATACTTTTTTTTTTTGGCTTTTTTTTTGTTCTATTTTTAAATTATTTTTATTATTTTTATTTTAAAGATGCGGGGTACAAATTCAGGGTTAGTTATACAAGCGTTGATTGTGCAGGTACCCTTGTTGATGAGGTGTGCCCCTCCATTCCCCTAGCAGTTTCCCTCAGCTGCCAACCCCACCTTCCCTCCCCTGGCAGTTTCCCACCACTGCCAATTCCTTTCTTATAGTATTATGATACTATAATGTCAACGTTTTGAATCTCTTAGCCCTCTTCTTTTCTTTCCGTTGGGTCATCTACCCTCTTATAGGTCTCCTCTTCTTAAGGTTCCTTGGTCTTCCTCCCTGGTGGTATGTAGAGCATAAGAAGTGAACACTTAATCCAGGTGGCAGGAATTCCTCAGCAGTATCTCAGGGAAGTCCTCTAGGCAGGCCTGAGACTGCTTTACTTGGATGCTCTCAAAAATACTTTTAACAGCCGGGCTTGGTGGCTCAGCTTGTAATCCCACGCCTTTGGGAGGCTGAGGTGAATGGATTACCTGAGCTTGCGGGTTCGAGACCCGCCTGGGCAACTTGGCGAGACCTCATCTCTACCGTAAATCAAAAAATCAGCCGGGCATGGTAGCGTGCACCTGTAGTTCCAGCTACTTGGAAGGATCGCCGGAGCCCAGCAGGTCGAGGCTGTGGTGGCCGGGAGCGGCCACTGCACTCCAGTCTGGGCGACAGAGTGGGACTCCAACTCAAAAAAAAAAAAATACTTTTAACAGCTTTGACTGAGTCCTGCATACCCAAATTATTATCATTTCAGCACATGACAAATATAAAAATATGAACGATACATTATTTTCTTTTGTGCTAGATCTTTGAGCTCCAGTGTGTGTTTCATACTCACAGCTGGTATTAATTCAAAATAGTCATGTTTCAGTGATCCGTGGCCACCATCTTGGACAGTGCAGCCCTTGAGAACTATGGCTACCCAGGGCACAGTCACTAACAATTCTAAGGGCATTAAGTATGGAATGAAAGGAAAAATCAGCGTGAGTTAAGAATACATTGATTCCTTTGTTCATTCATTTATTCACAGAATACTCATTGAGAGTGATACAGTGTGACATGTGGTTACAAATAGCATTCTTTATTGTTGTGATGGCACTGCAAAGTAGTTATTATAATTGCACTTTTATTTTTTTTTATTTTTTATTTTTTATTTTTTTGAGTTGGAGTCTCACTCTGTCACCCAGACTGGAGTGCAGTGGCCGCTCCCGGCCACCGCAGCTCGACCTGCTGGGCTCCGGCAAGCCTTCCGCCTCAGCCTTCCAAGTACCTGGAACTACAGGCGCACGCTACCATGCCCGGCTAATTTTTGATTTATTGTAGAGATGAGTTCTCACCAAGTTGCCTAGGTGGGTCTCAAACCCGTGGGTGCAGGCAATCCACTTACCTCAGCCTCCCAAAGTGCTGGGATTACAGGCTGAGCCACCGAGTCCGGCTGTAATTGCACTTTTAGCAGTAAGGAACTGAAGTGCATCTCCTGAGGGTGGGCTGGGGTCTGTGTTCACACTGTCTGGGCTCTCGGACACCCACGGTAACACCCTTTCTATGAGTCCATTTTACTTATGGGCCTGGTAGTCTGTTAATGAAACATGGACAAACAGTGATGGCCATGGTGAGACTGTAATGAAAATGCATACAAGGAACAGAGAAAGCCTAACCAGGCAAGGGACTTAATGAAGAAATGCAGACAATAAGAGTTGTGTCCACCCACTACACCTTTTCTATAAAGGGCCACATAATACATTTGTTTGGCTTTGCAGGTCAGACAGTTTTGTTTATGTCAATACATAAACGAGTGTGCATGGCTGTGTTCCCATAAAACTTTATTCATAAAAGTAGGATGTGACCTGGATTTGGTGAGCAGACTGTAGTTGACCAAACCCTGCACTAGAGTATGTCAAATCATTTTAGGTGATACAGCCACACAGCTTCCATCATGCTGAGGCCCTTAGTGAGAAAGTAGTTCCTTCTAAAATGATTTGGATTTGGAGTTGTCTTGAAGAAATTATCAATTGTTGTCAAAATGTGTTTAACATTTCTCTGAATCTTGATAATCTCTGATTTCAGCAAAGATCCATGTTGAAAACATATCATCACTAAACTAAGACTTTTCTTATAGTGATGCTGACTTTTGGTTTATAATATTAATGGGAGGTCTCTAGTAAAAATAGACTCAAAAATTATAAAGTGTCTGCTTGAATATCTGAGGTTTGGAAAATACAGTTCTTGTCCAATTTCCATATTTTATGATAGATAAAGAAAAAAGACATTCCAAATTGGGTGGCCTCCCAAGTTATAGAACCAAATAAGAAAAAATACTTCTGCAAGAAAAAAATGCAAGTTGCACTGGAGGCTTGGCCTGAGTTTGGCTGGTTAGAGAAAAAAAGAAAGAGACAAACCTGGCCCCAGTGATGCTATAGCTCTGGCTGTCCCCAATGGTTTAGCACACATTCAGTGGTTGTTCCTCCATGCTGGACCCAAGCAGCCTGCACTGTATTTGGGGCCAACAGCCATAATAACACTTGCTGCCTTCCAGAGCCCTTGGCCCTTGCTTGCCTGGTGATACCATTTTCAGCAACCACAAAATATGGAATTTAGGAGCATTTTGTTTTGTTAGAGACGGTGAACTAATGCATTCGTTCTTGTATTTTTTTTTTTTTTTTTTGAGTTGGAGTTTCACTCCGTCGCCCAGACTGGAGTGCAGTGGCCACTCCCAGCCACCGCATCCTCGACCTGCTGGGCTCCGGTGATCCTTCCGCCTCCTCCTTCTGAGTAGCTGGAATTACAGGCACATGCTGCCACACCCGGCTCATTTTTGATCTATTGTAGAGATGAAATCTTGCCAAGTTGCCCTGGTGGGTCTCGAACCCGTGGGCTCAGGCAATCCACTCACCTCAGCCTCCCAAAGGTATGGGATTACAGGTTGAGCCACCGAGCCTGGCTGTTCTTGTAATTTTTTAAAGACCATAATAAAATCTCTGCTGTCTATTTTCTCTCTCTCGCCACCTCTCTCCCCCTTTTTTCTCTCCCTTTCTCTTCTCTTCCCTCCCTTTCTCCCTTCTCCTTCTCCTCCTCCTCCTCCTCCTCCTTCTCTCTCTCCCTCCCTCTCCCTCCTCCCTTCTCCCTCCTTTCATCCCTTCCTCTGTCTGTCTTTCTTACTCTCTATCCCCTCTCTCTCCTCTATCTGTCCCTCCCTTTCTCCATCCTTCCCTCTCTCCCCACAGGCCCCCATGTTTCCTGCCCTACTGAACCCGGGTAGGACAGCAGCACTCCTCCCGGCCAGCATCCCCTCTATCTGCTAGCAATGCTGCCATCCCCATTCCTCTGAACTGCAGGGTTTTCTGCTTGGTTTAAGATGGGATGGAGCTGTAAAGTGTTCTCTGAGACATGTTCCATTTGTATTTGGAGAATCTGCATGATATAAAACAGCTCAGTAAGCTACAAAATGAGCTGCAGTGAGAAATTTGCACTGTTAAAATCTGTGAATAGAAGAATGGGCCCTTCAAATGCACTGCTGCAGGCCTTGTTATTATAGAAGAAAACGCTTCTTCCAAGCTGGTCTGGCTCATCTGAGAGATAAGTGCGTTGGGAGGAACCTCAGCCTGTCTTGACCCCCTCTGCTTTAGACAGTGGCCCATCGGGAGGAAGCAGGGGCTCTGTGTCCCTCAGGCCCTGGCAAAGCAGGTGGACTGAGCAGAGGCATCTGAGACTCTATCACCACATTAAGAGAGTCTGGAGGACATGACTTGAGCTGGATGTGATTGAGAACAGCCTCCTACTGGGTCTCTGGAAGACTTCCTGGGACATCACATGAAATTCTTGAGATGCCCTGGACCAGTTTGAAAGGTGCAGAGGTGCACGGTGACAGCGCCTTATGGTGTCTGTTTTTGGTTCCAGCCTTCTGCTCTTGGCCAAAGTCATTCACTCAGCATTTATTGGGTACCTTTCACAGGCATCCTTCCAGGCTCTGGAGACCCTAAGATGAAGCACATGGGTGGTCTTCCTCATGGAGCTTATCTTCTAGTTGGGTAGAGAAGGAACAAATGAGTAAAAATGAAGTGAGTGCTGAGGTCACGAGTGTTAATCTTCTTTCAAGGGTGTTGGGGTAGAGCAGAGTTTCCTGGCTATATTCTTCTTCTTCTTTTGAATTGGAGTCTCATTTTGTCACCCAGGCTGGAGTGCAGTGGCATGCTCACAGCCATCCCAGCATCAACCTCTTGGGCTCAGATGATCCTTCTGCCTCAGCCTTCCGAGTAGCCAAAAGTACAGGTGCGCGCTACCACACCTGGCTGATTTTTGATGTAGAGACGAGATCTCGCCAAGTTGCCTGGGCTGGTCTCGAACCCACGGGCTCAGGCAATCCATTCACCTCAGCCTCCCAAAGTTCTGGGATTATAGGCTGAGCCACTGATCTCAGCTTCTTATCATGCCTTATGTTGGAAAGAGCAGTGTCTCTATGTCATGGGGAACGGTGAGGGGCTGCAGCAGATCCTGCCTGGAGGTGAGGAACTGGGGAGGTGGCCTCTCCAGGTCTCTCTGGAGTTCTCAGGGCGGAGGGTGACCCCACCTTTGCCTTTCCATACTTCTTTCTGTAGTTCGTGGGGGAGCTCCAGGGTGGTGCTGATGGGAGGTGCTTTGGGATACTGTGGTCGCCGGGACTGTGAGCAGACATCAGGGGTGAGGAGTCGCCCGTGGGGAGACAGGGGCTGACAAGGGGAGCTGGTCTTACCAGAAATGAGAACTGCAGGACAAGACATCTGTGCGGTGGTAGAGTTGTTTTTGTCTGGCATGGGTTTTGTGAAAATAAAGTTTTATAGGGACACAGCCACACTTTTTTTTTTTTTTGAGTTGGAGTCTCAC
>NW_007260538.1:1124827-1127753 GCF_000164805.1 Carlito syrichta | reverse complement strand
CCAAGTAGCTGGAACTACAGGCGCGCGCTACCACACCCGGCTGATTTTTGATTTATTGTAGAGATGAGGTCTCGCCTGCCCAGGTGGGTCTTGGACCCGTGGGCTCAGGCAATTCACTCACCTCAGCCTCCCAAAGGCGCAGGAACACAGGTTGAGCCACTGAGCCCGGCAGCCACACTTTTATAGTGTCTGTGGCTGTTTTCATACTACAGCCACACAGCTGCATAGTTAAAAAGAAGATTCCGTGGCTCAAGAAGCCTACAATATTTACCTTCCTGCTCTTTTTAGGAAAAAAAGGTTGCTCGATAAGTGAAGGAGAAAGGGTAGGAGAAATACCTCTAAATACTGACTTGAAAGACTGTGCCAGACAGTCTGGTTACCTTGCTTTGGAAATTATATGTACGTGTGTGTGTGTATGTATGTGTGTCTAACTGTGTGTGTGTGTGTGTGTGTGTGTGTGCGCATGTGAGCACTTGTGTGATTTCTCTTTCATGCTGAGAACACGTAGCAGCATTCTGTGTTTCATCAATACTGGGGGATCTGATACATCACAGTTTTATGTCTGTGGCACGTGGCAATTTTACTTATGATGGGCATTTTATAAATGTAAGTTACTATTTTAACTGTCTTATCACATTATTCCAAACCTTGACACGGTTTTCAGCTGTCAATACAATGGAGACACACATTAGCACAGGGAGGGATCAGCAGTCACTGGGCACTGCTGGGCAGGTAGGGAGAAAGAATGACAGTACAAAGGCTATCTGGTTCACTACCAGGGGAGTGAGTGCCAGTTAGAAGCCCAAACTTCCCCTGCATGCAGCCTACTTATGTAGTTAATCCTCACTTGTACCCCACATTGCTATAATGAATAAACTTTTTTAAAAAATGAGACAAAAGTTCACTGTGAATAAAGAGAGATTTAAGCCAGACATTTGGACCCAAATTCTGACAGTGCCTGTGGTATAGGGCCATGTGAACTACATTAGGCAGTTTGAATATTCTTCGAGGTAGGAACAGAAGCCACTGGAGGTCTTGACCAGGTGGAGATGGGGCCTGACTTGTGTTTTGAGAAGTGTTCCTTGCTGCTGTCTGTGTTGAAATGATCTGTAGGGGCCTGGATGCAAATATATGCTCCAGGTGGGAGGTTCTCCTGTTACAGCCTCACCGGGTTCTTATGCCCATTGCCTAGAAAAATCAGAACTGATGCAGCTTTTACAATGGAGAAAGAGTTTAATATAGCAAAGCAGCTGAACCAAGGAAACAGGAGACATTACTGAAATTCCCCTCCCTGAAAATTCAAAAGTTAGGGTTTTGTTTTGTTTTGTTTTGAGTTGGAGTCTCACTCTGTCTCCCAGACTGGAGAGCAGTGACACACTCACGGCCACCCCAGCATCAATCTGCTGGGCTCCAGCGATCCTTCCACCTCTGCCTTCCAAGTAGCTGGAACTACAGGTGTGGAACTACAGGTATGTGTTACCATGCCCAGCTAATTTTTTGCTTTATTGTACAGACAAGGTCTTGCCAACTTGCCCTGGCTGGTCTCGAACCTGCAGGTTCAGGCAATCCACTCGCCTCAGCCTTCCAAAGTGCTGAGATTACAGGCTGAGCCACTGAGCCCAGCCAAAAGATTGTTTTTAAAGGGAACTTGGTGGGCTGGGGGAAGGGGCTGCTGATTGGCAGATGATGTCATGGTGGGTGTGGAGACTGCCTTCTTGTCCCAGAGTTCATTTCTGGGAGGGGGCATCACAGTAGCAGTAGAACAAGCTTCCTGGTATGTGTTTTGGGCTTGGGTGGGGTCTCGGGTCCTTCAGCGTACAAAGTCCGAAGAAGATACAAATACCACTGTTAGATTTTGCAATAGATGCTTTCTACCATCAAGTACTACCCTGGAGCAGAGAGCCATTATAGGGAATATGTTTAAAAGAGAATGTGTTTGTCAGTCTTGCAGGACAACCTTCTACCTTCCCCAGGGCTCAGGACATGGGGGTAATTGATTGCCCTTTATGGGACAGAAAGCAAACTTAGGAACAACAGACTGTTAATTGCTAACCATGGCCACAACTCTTCAGGGCTAGGGTCCTGCCTATAACTTTAACCCCATGGCCCAATATTAATTTTATGTTTCCCTTCAGCCTTCTAGGTCCCTGGGGACACAGCTGGGAAGAAAGCTGAAACCCCCAGGAGGTGATCATGTAAAGTCCTGAAGTCAATTCTGTTCATGTACATATTGAAACTCGGTGTGCTTCCTGATTTTTAATCTCTCCCCAAATCAGTGCTTTTCACCAAGTTAGAAACTGCCACCCTGCTGAAGTCCACTTCCAGGTGACGTTTTGTCATACTAACTTGAGGATTAGGAGGGCATCTTTGCTGACACCTCCACTCTCACCCCAAGCCTGTCTTTGCCTTTTTGAAGTTTCTGACTTGCTGTGTGCTCCATGGGTCTCTGGTTTGTCTAATGTGCTCTCACACTTGCCGTTCTAAGTGGGAAGCAGTGTGAACACCTTCAGCGCTAATTACCTTTTAGAGTCCTCATTTCAGGGATGCCTTACCACATCAGACCCATGTGGGAACCTTGTTCACAAACATCTCACCTATGGAGTTGACGTAGTTTCCTGCCAAAGCTGAGGAGACATTATATAAAGAAATGCCAGCTGGGCTCGGTGGCTCAGCCTGTAATCCCGCGCCTTTGGGAGGCTGAGGTGAGTGGATTGCCTGAGCCCGCGGGTTCGAGACCCACCTGGGCATCGAGACCTTTCTCTACAATAAATAAATAAATAAATAAATCAGCTGGGTGTGGTAGCACACGCCTGTAGTTCCGGCTACTTGGAAGGCTGAGGTGGAAGGATGCCGTAGCCCAGTGGGTCGAGGGTGCGGTGGCCGGGAGCAGCCACTGCACTCCAGTCTGGGCGACAGAGTGAGACTG
>NW_007260538.1:1113549-1124563 GCF_000164805.1 Carlito syrichta | reverse complement strand
TGAGGCAGAAGGATCGCCGGAGCCCAGCAGGTTGAGGCTGCGGTGGCCGGGAGCGGCTACTGCACTCCAATCTGGGTGACAGAGTGAGACTCCAACTCAAAAAAAAAAAGAACTGCCAATGACATCCACAATTGCTGAAAGAATTCCATAGTTCCATTTCCTATAAGCCTTCAGAGGTTCAGGAAACAATATTTTGTGATACTTTTTTGACATCAAGGAAATGAAATACAATTTTAAATTGTGGTGTGTGGCTTTTGCTACCTCTTTATTAATAAAATAATCTAAGTAAGTGACCTGGACCTAGAACAATGCCCTTCTTACTTGGAAGGTGTCCCAGTAATTGGGATCAAGGTGAGATATAATTTTATCTGCCAATAGGAAGCAAAGTTGGGCTTCCCATGCATGGTGGAATTTATAATTTACTCTTAAGGTATCTACTATCGTAGGTAAATAACCCTCAAGAGAAAATGATTTGTTGTCCTCTAGAATAATTTGCAACTTCAGGGAGTTTGCAAACAGGAATAAAGGAAAACTGGACATTTTAAACAACTTTGCAAAGTGATGGAAACTTACGTGTTGGAGCATTTCATGCAAACGTCTTTACCATTCTGAAACCAAGATGATGGTACAGGCTAAGTTAGTAAGCCAAGTTAAGACGCATGGCTTGAATTTTCCTTCCATATTTTTTACTGCACTGTGTCACTTGGAAATTTCTATGGATGGCAATAGAAAATCTCTTCTAGTCCCTGACTGCAGGGCTGATTTTGAGCCATTCCAGTTAGATAGGTTGTGCCAGAAATATCAAGTAGCAATATGCCTGGCCCTTTCTCCAAATCTACAAAAAGTAACTTGGTTGTTTTAGAACCTTTTAAATGGAAGAGTGCAAGCTTCATAGCACATTTATTTTTTGATCTTAAATTTTGCAAGTGAAAATACATGGTCATCAGTGGTTTCGAGTAAAATATTCTGCTGAAGAGTGACAGGAAAGTTAACCCAAAAAGTATTTCCAGAAAAGCACATCCTTTTTTTTTTTTTTTTTTGAGTTGGAGTCTCACTCGGTCGCCCAGACTGGAGTGCAGTGGCCGCTCCCGGCCACCGCAGCCTCGACCTGCTGGGCTCTGGCGATCCTTCCGCCTCAGCCTTCTGAGTAGCCGGAATTACAGGCATGCGCTACCACGCCCGGATGATTTTTTGATTTATTGTAGAGATGAGGTCTCGCTGCCCAGGTGGGTCTCGAACCTGCGGGCTCAGGCAATCCACTCACCTCAGCCTCCCAAAGGCGCGGGATTACAGGCTGTGCCACCGAGCCCAGCTAGCACATCCTTTTTTTTTTTTTTTTGCTCTGGAACTGCTCAGACATGCAAGACGCAAAGTCTGAATCTGAGCCTGGACTTGAATCTCTGCATGACCTTGGGCATGTCACTCTTCCTTATCTCTACAATGGATCAGTTATAACACTTAACTCATAATTTTGCTGTGGGAATTAATGAGTTAATGCAGCCATAAAGTACTGGATAAACAGAAAGAAAGACTTTCCTGAAGGCTATTTGCAATAGGGTCAGGAGGTCAGAACCCAGAGCCCAACTCTGCTGAAACAAAGAACAGGTGAGGTGTTTTGTTTGTTTCAAATAGACAAATAATGATTGTACATATTTTGGGGAGCAGTGTGATGTTTTCATGCATGTATTCATTGTATAGTGATCAAATCGGGATAATTAGCATATCTACCACCTCATAAATTTATTGTTTGTGATAAGAACATTCCAAGTCCTCTCTTCTAGCTATTTTGAAATATACAATACAGTATTGTTAGCCACCATCTCCCTACTGTGTAATAACAGGTATCCCCAGCCCCTGGGCCGTGGACCAGTACTGGTTGTGGTCTGTTAGAAACTGGGCCACACAGCAGGAGGTGATGGCAAGCGAGTGGAGCTCCAGACTCTGTCAGATCAGTGGAGGCATTAGATTCTCATAGATCATGAACCCTATTGTGAACCACGCATGTGCGGGATCTAGGTTGCTCACTCCTTGTGAGAATCGGGATCTAGGTAGTACTTTCCTTTTGAGAATTGAATGGGGGGTTGTACTCTCCTTAAGAGAACTGAAGACCTGATGATCTCCACTGCCCTCATTCGTGGAAAAAATTATCTTCCATGAAACCAGTCCCTGATGCCCAAAAGGTTAGGGGCTGCTGTAATAGAACTTCCTCCTCCTGTCTAACTGAAGCTTTGTATACATTGACCTGTCTCTCCCCATCCCTCCGCCCTCCCCTCCCCATCCTCTGGTAACAGCCACTCTGTTCTCTATTTCTATGAGATCAACTTTTTTAGATTCCTCACATGAGTGAGATCATGTGGTACTTGTCTTTCTGTGCCTGGTTTATTTATTTATTTTTTTTGAGTTGGAGTCTCACTCTGTCGCCCAGACTGGAGTGCAGTGGCCACTCCCAGCCACCGCAGCCTCGCCTGCTGGGCTCCAGTGATCCTTCCGCCTCAGCCTTCTGAGTAACCGGAATTACAGGCGTGCGCTACCACGCCCGGCTGATTTTTTGATTTATTGTAGAGATGAGGTCTCGCCAAGTTGCCCAGGCAGGTCTCAAACCCGCGGGCTCAGGCAATCCACTCACCTCAGCCTCCCAAAGGCGCGGGATTACAGGCTGAGCCACCGAGCCCCAGTACAGGTTAATTTTCAGGCACAAAGTATAGATTTGAGTACAAGATAACTGAAATAAATTACAGAGTTGCTTGTATAAGGAAGAGAAATTTTGACGTTTTTTAAAAGGCCATTTTAGTTAAATAAAGTCTTTTTAAGGAAAATGTCTTTATGTAATTGAATAAGTAGGTCTAGGGATTTTGTAATCTTCCTGGAGATTTTAGCAAGGGCACCCTCTTCCTCCCTTTCTTTCTCAACCCTCTGCCCTCTCCTCTCTGTGGGGATTTCATAAAGCAGTCACAGTGGACTGTCTGCACCTGAGTCACCTTAGCTTTGGAAGTGTAGCCTGTATGTGTTTCCCATCTGTGCTGAGAGCCAGGGGCGGCAGCTTTCCTCACCGTGTTAATGTTTGGGACAGAGAGGTAGTAGCTGTGGGTCTGAGATGCATTCACATCATCCTTATGGGTGCACTGTAGATCCAAGTTGCCCTTGTAACTGTCTGGTCTGTGTTAGTTGTAAACCTCAACATGGTCTTCAATTGTCAAAAACGGAGGAAGCGAATCTCTCTGATAAATGGGAGTTTCAACGGAGACTTTGAAGCCAATTGATACCTCTCTTTCTCTTTCTCTCTCTCTCTCTCACAAACACACACTCCACATATTTATAAGGTTACTTGGCCACACTCCAAGTAACTTGATACATCACCTGGGAAAATGTCAAGGAATAACCGAATCACAGAAATTTGGGCAAAAATCTTTGCTTTGACAAACTACTTAGAATATTTAATCATCATCTCTGCCTGACCTAATGAATAAAAACTAGCCTGGACTCTGAGTAGCGAGAGCACTCTGCCATTAGATGGAAGGCTGAGCATATGTTTCCATTTTCACTGAGGCTCAGAGTGAAGACATCAGG
Organism: Carlito syrichta; assembly: GCF_000164805.1. Taxonomy (NCBI): domain Eukaryota; kingdom Metazoa; phylum Chordata; class Mammalia; order Primates; family Tarsiidae; genus Carlito; species Carlito syrichta. The sequence goes on along the minus strand of NW_007260538.1, from coordinate 1,120,996 downwards.
GGAGGGACAAGCGCTCTCTGATGCTGGCTGAGATCTGAGGCTTCCTGGAGACTTGAACAAGGGCGACTCAGACCGGGATCTCTTCCCTCCCTTTCCTTTTAGACTGGTTTACTCACTATCCACTCTCTTCTCCAGCTGGGGATGTCACTTTGCCATTTATTTTTGTTTGTTTGTTTATGTAATTTGAGGACTTACCCTTAGAGAGATACCAGCAGAGTCAACTTGCAGACATCAGATGGGGGGAGGGGAGGGAAAAGGAGAGAGAGGGCGGAAGAGAGGCGTGGGGGTGGGATTTGCAGCTCTCCTGACGACTAAGGATCGCAGGCCAAAAACATTTTAATTTACTGTAGAGATGAGGGCTCGCCAAGTTGCCCAGGCGGGTCTCGAACCTGGGGCTCAGGCAATCCACTCACCTCAGCCTCCCAAAGGCATGGGATTACAGGCTGAGCCACCTAGCTCGGGTCAAAAACATTGTAAAAGGAAGATGGCCGGGCTTGGTGGCTCAGCCTGTAATCCCAGCATTTTGGGAGGCTGAGGTGAGTGGATTACCTGAGCCTGCGGATTCGAGACCAGCCCCGCCCCGGCAACTTGGCGAGACCACGTCTCTGCAATAAATCAAAAATTAGCTGGGCATGGTAGTACACACCTGTAGTTCCAGCTCCTTGGAAGGCTGAGGTGGTAGGATCGCTAGAGCCCAGCAGGTTGACTCTGGAGTGGCAGTGAGTGTCCCACTGCACTCCAGCATGGGTGACGGAGTGAGACTCCAACTCAAATAAATAAATAAATAATTTTTTTTTTTAAAAAGGAAAATGAAATAAAGGTACAGCATAAATGTCTGCTGGGATAATGAGATGGAAGCGGGCTGTTGCATTCAGACATAATGTTTAGAGATGCTCTTTAGGATTATATATATAATGTAATTTAAATGCTAATGATATAGATGCCTTATGGGAAAGTGTTTTATTACAGTTGTAGAGTTTGTTTAGAAACCCAAACACTTCAATACAAGGGTGGTCTAAGAAGCCCAGAAAGGAAAAATTCTTACACAGACTTAGTTCCAGCTCCCCAAAGTAGCATCATATTTTTAAATAAGTAATTCATACAGCAGAGACTAGTGGCTAAAAATTTATTTTGAAGCTTTTAGGTGTTCGTGAAACTATAAGGCAAATTTTAAAACAGACAAAACTTAAAAAAGAAAACTTTAATGCGTGAGCCCAGAGAATTCTAAGAAGGCAAAAATAATAAAGCTTTTTTTATAAAACAAAATAACATACTTTTTAAATAAAGCATTCAAACTCTGACATGCCAAGATTCCATTTTTTTCCTTGTCTTTGACATTTTAATTTAGACGCAAAATGATTGATCACATGAATAATTTAGTACAGTCCAAGATAGAGATATAAAAAGCATCAGGTTTATTCCCAAGATCTAGATAGAATTAAGGCTCTACAAATGATTCAAAAAATTCAGAACTTTAAAAATGCAATGCTATTATGGACAATTTATTTTCTTTTTCTTTCTTTTTTTTTTTTTTGAGTTGGGATCTCACTCTGTCACCCAAGCTGGAGTACAGTGGCATGCTCACAGCCATCATAGCCTCGACCTACTGGACTCAGGTGATCCTTCCACCTCAGCCTCCCGAGTAGGTGGGACTACAGGTGACCGTCACCACACCTAGCTAATTAAAAAACGTTTTTTAGAGACAAGGCCTCACTATGTTGCCCAGGCTGGTCTTGAGCTCCTGGGCTCAAGCAGTCCTCCCAAATTGGCCTCCCAGAGCGCTGAGATTACAGGCATGAGCTACCCTGCCTGGCGTGGGCAATGTCACCTATTATGCATTAGGGACAGAATTGACTGCCTGGATGTGACAACTATGGATTGTCACACTCTTGACAGGCTCAGAGAGGAGAAGGGGAGGGTGGTTGGGTGGGAATGACGAAATATTCTGGGAACCACCATAGTTTCAGCAAAGCTTCCTTACTTCCTTGGCAGCACAGAGATTTATCTAGGGGGAGAAGGGTTTTGTTTTCTTTTTTTTTTTTAAATATTGTTCTATTAACTTATATAGAAACCCGAGTCTCAGAAGTTATTGGCTTAACTGCATTGGGCTGAGTATTCTTAAGTTTCAGGACAAAGGCCCCCAGAGCCACTATGTTTGCTTTCCTATTGCTCTTGAGTTCCTTGTGAAGAAACATGAGTGGTTCTTGGCAATAAGAAAATGAAACAATATGAGAGAAGGCTGCCAGGCCACGTGGATAAGGGGGAGATGGATGGAGACCCTGATGGGCCCTGATGGCTCAGGAGTCCCCTGCTATCCATCACACTTTGACCAAGAAAGGGAGGCGGCATGTGGATGTGTTCACATTCCCAAGGGGCTGACAAAACAAATCCGCTTGGGGAAGATGCTGGGTCTGCCTCATGGTCCCCTTGACTTCAGAGGGTGCTAATACAAAGTGAAGAAATAATACATGCCGAGAGTCCATTTTCTGTGGGATTCAGTTCTCATATGTGCTTGGTGGTTCCCAGGTGACGAATAGGAAAGCTGGAATGAGTCTTCTACCTGAGATGGTATTAGTCAGGAATTTCACACAAGTAAGCCCCTTAGGTGTGTATGTGTATGTGTGTATATATATATATATATATATATTTTTTTTTTTTTTTTTTCTTGAACTTTTTTTTTTGAGTTGTAGTCTCACTCCCTCTCCCGGGCTGGAGTGCAGTGGCACACTCACGGCCACCCCAGTGTCGACCCACTGGGCTCTGGAGATCTTTCTGCCTCAGCCTTTCAAGTAGCCAAAACTACATGTACGCGCTACCATGCCCGGCTAATTTTTTGATGTATTGTAGAGATGAGATCTCGCCAAAGTGTCCAGGCTGTTCTTGAACCCATGGACTCAGGCAATTCCCTCACCTTGACCTCCCAAAGTGCTGGGATTACAAGCTTGAACCACCACGTCCAGCCAGTTTCTTGAACTTAAGTAGATTAAAGCTCTTTGTCAAAATTGGAACCTGTACGATGACTTGTATACCTAATCCTGAATTGTTCCCCACGTTTTTCAAATAGAAAAAAAATTGGAAACAGTATAACTTGAAAACCTTGGTTTTGGCTGGCTTTCAGCATGTCCATAGATGGTTGATCCATCATGCAAAAGTGTCACGAAACATTGAGGAAAAAATACAGGGAAAAAGTCAGCCAAAGTTTGTGGGGAGGTTGTCTCATCTCTTGGTACATGATTTTACTTTGTAATAATACGGTGGAAGTGGCGTTTGTTGTTCCATGTGAAGGAAAGATGATGACTCTATTAGAATTAAAACGTCAGTAGCATTGAATGCAGAAAACATTTTGGTTTTTTGTTTTGTTTTTTGTTTTGAGTTGGAGTCTCACTCTGTCACCCAGACTGGAGTGCAGTGGCCACTCCCGGCCACCGCAGCCTCGACCTGATGGGCTCCGGCGATCCTTCCACCTCAGCCTTCCGAGTAGCCGGAATTACAGGCATGCGCTACCACGCCCGGCTGATTTTTTGATTTATTGTAGAGATGAGGTCTCGCTGCACAGGCGGGTGTCAGGCGGGTGTCGAACCCGCGGCCTCAGGCAATCCACTCACCTCAGCCTCCCAAAGGCGCGGGATTACAGGCTGAGCCACCAAGCCCGGCTGCAGAAAACATTTTATTATACGCCAAGCTCCACACTTGCCCCTGTGTGGAATTCAAAGTGAGTTGGATGTGCCCACGTCCCCAAGTGAGTTTGTAATCTACTTGGAGGGTTAGCAGGAAGACAAAGTGAAGAGAAAATTACAGGGAGGACGAATGAATGAACCCAGTGGTTACTGGCATCTGATATGAATAAGGCAGCTTGGGGTCGATAGGGCCGGAGACCCAAGGCTGTGGGAAAGAACTCCTGCCTGGTTGGTGGAGTGGGAGGGAGTCCTAAGATTACCTTTGACAGTTTGGTAAGATTTCTACAGCTGAGAACAGAGAAAAAAGACAGGTTGGCCTCTAGAGAGAGGCCGGCCAAGTGTCCGAGTGGAAAGCCTTGTCAAAGGCCTGGGGCTCATCCAGGTGGAATAAGCCACAGCGATGAGGGTACAAGGTAAACACGAATTAGGAGGGTGGTACCCTCTTGGAATGGTCTTGAGGAGATTGGATCTAACTCTGTAGGGAGGTGGGGGTGGGGGAAGGAATGACAGAGGCTTGTAAACGGGTTTAGCACTGAATATGGGTTTTAAGAGAAAATGAAACTCCCAGCCTTGGCCTTCCAATCAAGCGAGCCATTCAGTCCTTGGCCCCAGAGGGCAGGATTTTTATCTAAAGACACAGCCCAGGTTCTCCTCTTCCGTTTATAGATAAGCATTTCCCAAGGGGCCAAATTATATCCCTAACTATGATTTGCAAAACTCTCTAATAGTCTTTCATGAATCAGCACCAAAACACTTTGAGTCATTTCCCAGTCATAATGCATTTACGATACTTGTCCGGTTCTCCGGTTGTAAATAATGTTGTAGTGAACATCTTCTTGTATTTTTCCTTTTGTCTTTGTTTATTCCCTGGACTGGCTCCTGTTTTTAGTGGATATGAGTTAATAGTCTTAAAATTTGAGGGTCTCCTGAATTTTTTAAGGTAGAGACGTTATAATCACATTACAGTCCTTGAACGCAGGGTCTTCTGAGGATGCCAATAGCTCCACATTTGTCTCCCCTTGCCTGTCAGTCAGAAACATATTAGCAAGTCAAGACTCTCTGATGAAGATTTTAGCGGGCTGCGAGGCCAGACTCTGCAGAATCCCGACATCTCACTTTGTCTCCAGATGATCCTGTCCCAGCTGACAGTTTCTCAGAGGCATCACAGGGATCATTGATCCTGTGACTTTCTCTCCACCTCCTTTCCACCCCTGTGAGCACGCCTTTGCTTTTCTGAGTGTGTGAGGAAATTCATCCCTCCGTCTGGATGTTCAGAAGTTTCCCTCAGCAATCCTCGCGCATGCATTCATTTGTCAGTGCCATGTCTGAATTCATTTCTTCTGTTGTTTTGGAGGGTTGTGAAGTGACTGTCGTGGGAACCTTCCTGCTCTTTTTTCCTGATGGCCTCGCCCAACCTTTGCTATTAAAGGTTGCTGGGTCAGTCTGTCTTGCGTTGCTGTAAAGGATAACCAAGGCTGAGCAATTTATTTTTAAGGCTCTCGGGTCTGCACACGCATCCGCTTCTGGGGAGACCTCGGGAAGCGACAATCATGGCGGAAGGGGAAGGGGAGCAGGTGTGTCCCATGGCGAAGGAGGGACAAGAGAAGAAGAGGAGGAGGAGGTGCTGGGCTCTTTTCAATGCCAGCTGTCTCATGAGCTAATAGAGTGAGAATTTACTCGTGACCGTGGGAAGGGCACCAGGCCATTCAGGAGGGATCTGCCCTGTGATCCAGTCATCTTCCACCAGGCTCCACCTCCAACATGGGGGACCACATTTCAGCCTGAGCTATGAGGGCATAGCATCCAAGCCATAGCAGTTGCATGAGCCACTGCTGGCTCTTTGTCATGAGATGGCCTGGCTGACACCTTGGGGAGGATGCACAGGGTGCTCCGAGCTCTCCCATCTTCTGCATCAGCACCTGAGCATTTATTTATTTGTTTGTTTGTTTTTTTGAGTCAGAGTCTCACTCTGTCACCTGGGCTGGAGTGCAGTGGCACAATCAAGGCTCACCTCAGCCTCGCCCTCCTGGGCTCAAACAATCCTCCAGTCTTAGTCTCCTGAGTCGCGTGGACTACAGGCACAAGCCACCATGCCCGGCTAATTTGATGAGTTTTTTTTTTTTTGTGGAGACAAGGTCTTGCTGTGTTGCCCAGGCCAGTCTCAAACTCCTGGACTCAAGCAATCCTACAACCGTGACCTCTCAAAATGCTGGATTACTGGTGTGAGCTGCCGCAATTGACCTTTTTTGTTGTTGTTGAGTCTGGGTCTCACTTTTGTCCAGGTTGGAGTGCAGCGCCATGGTCGCAGCTCAATGCAGCCTCTAACTCCTAGGCTCAAGCAATCCTCCGGCATCAGCCTCCTGAGTAGCTGGGGTTCCAGGCTTAAAATTTTATTTTATTTTTTTGTAGAGACGAAGTCTTACTATGCTTCCCAGGCTGGTCTCAAACTCCTGGGCTCAAGTGATCTTCCTACCTCGGCCTTCCAAAGTGTTGGAATTATAGACATGAGCCACCATACCAGGCGGACATTTTTCTTTTAAGTTAAAAAAAAACACTAGCCAGCATAACAATTGCCGTAATAAGTGCTGTACTTAAAAGTAGGAAAAAAATGTAAGTAGCATACAAATCCTATACACATTAGCCTACTGAATATTGAGGTTTTCTTCTAAAAATAGTCTAGAACTTGGCTTAAGGATTATACCCATAGATATCATTATATCTAAATGATAATTGGGCATCATTTCCTTGATTATGTTTTTGGGGTATTACATGTTTCACGAAGAAAAGCAAACAAATTACCATTAAATAAGTTTGGAGAATACTATCTACTGTATCTTCCTCTTGGAGCTTCACAAAGCCCTGGATCAATAAAGGCTCTGAGAAGTTGTGCAGAGAAGAACATGCTTAGCTCTATCTAGCCAGTGTTTTTCAAAATTAATATACCATGGAGCTTTTTTCTTGTTTAACTCCAATTAAAATTCCATTAGAAACGAGTGTTCCAGAAGACTCAATTGGAAAACAACTGTAAGTTAGTAAGCTTGTAATAGCTGTGTGCCACTTACTGCTACTGTGAATTCTATACTTTTCAATCTCAATTGGAAGAGGAGTTCTCCAAGTTAAGTTGTTTAAAGTCAGATCGAATTATTTATGGAGTTTTCAACAAGAGCAATCGACTTTCAACAGCCAAGATTGAGATTTCACATACCCCCCTCTGAGTGGGTGCTCCTTATATGCAACTGCACAAGTTATGGGGATAAAAAACATCCTGTAGGTGGAGAGTAACTAATCATGCTGAAAGTAATACACCTTGCCTTTAAATAATGCAACCTCCATGCAGGCCTTCCTTTGAAATATCTTGTGTTTGATTAGTACTTCTGAAGCGTTGCAGGCCTATCCACTCTGTCTGAGACACAGTCGTTGCTTTTCTGATCTGCGGGCTGAGGCGATCTGCAAAAACCCTGAGAATGATGGCAGCCTGGCGCTGGGAAAGTGAGACAGGATTTCGGCGGGACTAGACTCTGGGGATAAACGAGGCTAATCTTACAAGACCAGTCACCGAGACAGTTTCTCTAGACAGATGAATAGCCTGGCTTTCTGAATTCCCCCAGAGAAAAACAGGAGGGAAAGGAGAGAGGAAGGGAGGGAGGGAAGGAGGAAGGAAGAGGAAAAAGAGGAGCCAGGCTGTAATCCTGTAAACCTGTAATCCCGCGCTTTGGGAGGTTGAGGTGAGTGGATGGCCTGAGCCTGCGGGTTCGAGACCCGCCTGGGCA
>NW_007260538.1:1112428-1113529 GCF_000164805.1 Carlito syrichta | reverse complement strand
GCACTCCAGTCTGGGTGACAGAGTGAGAATCCAACTCAAAAAAAAAAGAAAAAGAAAAAGAGGGAGGAAGGGAAGGAAGGAAAGAGGGAGGGAGGAAATAAGAGAAAGCGGGACGGGTGGGAGGGAGGCCTGCTGTAAAGTGAGATTGTTTTACATGCGGTAACTTTATTCCAGGCTTCAAAGCCAGCCTCAGCCAAGCAGCTGTGCATCTTTGCGCATGTTACTTGACTTCTCTGTGGCTCAGACTTTCCCTTAGAGATGACAGCACCTACCTCAGTGGAAAGGCGTGATGTGTTCATGAAACGCATAACACAGCCGTTGAGAGTTAACATGCTGATCTTAGACAGCCCTTAGCACAGTGCCTGACACATTCTCCAGCATGCCCTAAGCATTCACTCACTTATTAGGGTGCTGTAGCCGAGGAGCAGGGGATAATGCCAACAGGGAACGTTTGCTGAGCACGTCCACGGTGTCAGGCACACAGTGTTGGCCCAGGGAGCTATAGCCGTGAACATACAAAGTCCCCGTGCCATGAAGTGCAGGCTCTAGGGCGAGAAACAGAGGACATACTGAAGGTCCAGCATGTCTGGGTGAGACCAGCGCCCTGGAGAGAGCCTGGCGGCCCTGGAGGGCCGTGGTAGGGGAAGACCATGGCTGCATGTGCTGCTTGGGCGGGAAAATTTGAGTGGCGGGAAAGGTGGAAGGGGGAGAGGGATACCTGGGCCAGGCAGGGGGACAGCATGGCAAAGACCTGAAGCCGAGAGCCCAGCACCCTCTGGAGAGCAGGGCATTTGTGTGGCCAGAGTGGGGAGGCAAGGGACACCGGAATGGTGTCAGGGTTGTGGTGGGAATGGGTGGGGAGTACAGCCTCCCCACAGAGGGATGTTTGCCCTCTCTTGTAGCAACCTGGGAAGCCACTGTTGGCTGGAATGCTGTGTTCTGATATTTTTTTTCCAGTTTCAGGAAGTTTATTACTTTTTAAATTAATTTGTTATTTTAAATATGTGGGGTAAGCCGGGCTCAGTGGCTCAGCCTGTCATGCCGCACCTTTGGGAGGCTGAGGTGAGTGAATTGCCTGAGCCCGCGGGTTCGAGACCCGCC
>NW_007260538.1:1105332-1112381 GCF_000164805.1 Carlito syrichta | reverse complement strand
AGGGGAGTGGCCACTGCACTCCAGTCTGGGCAACGGAGTGAGACTCCAACTCAAAAAAAAAAAGTGGGGTACGATTCAGCATTAGGTATACAAATATTCACTATGCAGGTACCCTTGTTGATGAGGTGTGCCCCCACCCTCGTCTGGCAGTTTCCCACTACTGCCAATCCCTTTCTTATAGTATTACAATAGTGGTTCAAGGGCTGCTTATAAGTGAGAACATGTGATACTCGGTTCTTTGTTTCTGTGATAGATCACTGAGTATTACAGACTCTAAATCCATGTGACGTTCATAATTTTGTCCTTCTTTATGACTGCATAATATTCCATTGTGTATATGCACCATTTTTTAAAATCCAGTCCTCTTTCGATGGGCAGCACGGTTGGTTCCATGTTTTTGCTGTTGTAAATAATGCTGCAGTAAATATGCGTGCACAGGTATCTTTTTTGTAGAATGGTTTGAGTTCCTCCAGGTATATTCCCAGTAGGGGGATTGTGGGGTCATATGGGAAGTCGATTTTTAGATATTTCAGGAATTGCCACACTGTTTTCCACAGAGGCTGTACTGGTTTACACTCCCATCAACAGTGCAGGAGTGTCTGATATCTTTTTAAAGGACATCTCTGGCTTCTGTGTGAAGAATAGACTTGGAAGGGGTAGAGGCAGGAGACCAAAGAAGACACAGAAAACATGATTCTAGACTCAGAAGATGGTGCCTAGATGGGTTGGGGCTGTGGGGAGCTGACAGGTGCTGACAGGGAGCGTCCAAGGCTGAGGGGTGGTCCGTTGTGGGGTTGAAAAGCTGAGCAGAATCCAAGGTGACCCCACAGATTTGGCAATGACAACTGGCAGATCCCTCCTGCAGGATGAGCAGGTTTGGTGGCAAAAGTAGAAATGAATTTGTGTGGGTCTAACCTGGTGCTGACCTGGGCTGGGTGACTCTCGGCTATTTTTTTTTCTTTTTGAGTTGGAGTCTCACTCGGTCACCCAGACTGGAGTGCAGTGGCTGCTCCTGGCCACCGCAGCCTCGACCTGCTGGACTCCGGCGATCCTTCCGCCTCAGCCTTCTGAGTAGCCAAAATTACAGGTGTGCGCTACCACGCCCGGCTAACTTTTTATTTTATTGTAGAGATGAGGTCTCACCTGCCCAGGCAGGTCTCGAACCCGCCGGCACAGGCAATCCACTCATCTCAGCCTCCCAAAGGTGCGGGATTACAGGCTGAGCCACCGAGCCTGGCTACTCTCAGCTATTTTTAGAGCATTGTGATCTGATAGGTCTCATTCTGGATGCTTTTCCAGAGTGGAGCTCTGGTTTTCATTTCTTGAATGGTCCTGTTAGGATAAGACACTCAATTGTAAAATGAAATGTCCTTTAAAAGTTTTTCTTATGGCATTTAAATTAAGATGAAATGATGACTGAAATTCAGTGTGACTCAAAGAAAGTTGTTTAATGAGTTTCATTAACACTACCGATTGAGACCTTTAAACCAAATGTCAGACGATCCTCATATTTAAAACACTGAAAACAGGAATTTGTAATGGGGACATTAAGAGAATTTAGCTCAGTAAATGGGATTATGGTGATACCTCTCCTTTTAAAAGTTAATTGAGTTTAAATGAAGGCAATTTGGCTGAAGTTAAAAAATCAAGAGGGTGATGGGAACCGCTGGTAGATAACCCAAGACAAATGAACACCATAGGAACAGGAGCACTTTGGGAAATTATCCAGACATAGGGACACTGGCTAAGTGTTTCCGTATTTAATTAGGTAATATGTCCTGCATTGGCATGGACATTCCTGCATCTGTATTTAGTCGCTGTGGAGATGTCTAGGTGATGTGTGAGCATCCCAGTGTGGTGAAACGTACCTTTGTAGAGAGCATGTTTGGGGGGAATTTTAACAGGAATGCAGGTATGCAGGGGACCCCCCCAAAACCCCCAAAATTTATTGACAAAAAATTGTATATTTACTCTTACATGTTTAAATTTCAGTTGCCTTCAAAGTCCTCTCTGTTGGATGCAATACACCTATCGAGACTCTTTTTCCAGTGCTCATAAGAGTTTTCGGACTCATAAATTTGGATGCCTTTTAGCGCTTCTGCCATTTTTTGTTTCACCTCTTCCACATCAGCAATGGCAAACATTTCCCTTTAAGGACTTTTTTGTCCAGGGAAACAAAAATAGTTGCCTGGGGTAAGAATGGGTAAATAGGGAGAGTAGGGCCCAGGGAGTCATCCTGTTTTTGCTCCAAAACTGCTGAACACTCATCAGGCTCATAAGGCACCTATCATGAAATGGGCAAACACATTCAAAGGATCTCCAAAAAAATTTTCACTGAAGCCAATCGCAACCTACAAGGTGCCCGCCCTCCAAAAGATAATTCTGGGTTTTTTTTTTTTTGGAGTCCCTTGGATATTCTGTTTCAGCAGATATGTGTGTGAATGGGTGTAGACGGGTGTGTATTCTAAATATCTTAAATCCAAGGTAACCTTAATTCTCAGAAGGCTGTAAAATTTTAAAGGAACTTGATTCTCACTATTCAGAAACTCTTCTGGTTACTGAAGGTGGGTTTTAGTCTAATCGAGTGATTGCAAGACACCATAGAGCCTGAGTTTTGCAAAAAAAATCTCAAAACTCTCCTCTGCCCTTATACCAACATGATGACAGTCAACATAGAAGACTCCTGTGACCTTAAATATGTGAGGATGTCTCCCCACCAGCAAGCAAGCAGTGAGCTCTGTGGTGGACCCCAGCAGGGTATCTCCCAGTTCAGTTCTGATACTGGAGAGAGTGTCAGATCTCTCGGGGTGAGGGCTCTGCCCCTGAAGATACGCCCCACTTCAGATACCAGTCACAGGTCTGGATCTCTGGAACTGCCCACCCACCAGCTGCACAGGCTTAGGGTTCCACGTCCCCTGCTTTGGGTTCGGTTAATGTACTGGAGTGGCTCACAGACTTCAGGGAAACACTCATGTTTACCTGTTTATTATAGTGTATATTTCAAAGGATACAGCTGAAGATCTGACTAGGGTGAGGTATGGAGCAAGTGGCAGAGCTTTCCCCTCCCTCCTTGGGTGGCCCCCTCCAGGAACTTACAAGTTCAGCAGTCGGGAAGCTCCCTGGGCCCAGTCCTCTTGCGTCTTTTATGGAGAGTTCTGTGGTTGAAGCATGGGCAGCCATGTTGAATGTGGTTAAACAACAAGGTATGATCAGATCCAGCAAGGTCTGTCCAGATTCCTGGTCTCTCTGTGCAGTTATTCTTCCCCCAGAGTATGGAGCAGGACACTCTCTGGAGTGAGGGTCTTCTGACCCACAAACAGAGTGCTGCCTTGGGCAGGCGAAAGGAGGGTCGGAGAGAGAAATTCTATTTCCTGAGGCCTGCCCCTGAGGCCTACGGCGCACAAAGCTGATAGCAAAAGAGTGTAACAAGGGCTGAGGGCTGGAGAATCAGGACCCAGGAACTGAGGACAAAGCCGTAGATATGTATATGGTGCATATATGATATAGATAATATGTTTATGTGTATGCAATCATAATATTACAGTCTGCAAAGCCAAAAATGTTTACTGTCTGCAACTTTACAGATGAAGTTGGCCACACCATGGGATGGAGTGCTGAGTAGCACAAAATGGGTGTAAAAAACATATTTGTTAAGTGAACAGACACATCAGGTACATATTTTGATTGCTATCCATGTGGTTATGATGTCCGGAAGCTTCTCTGGCCTCATTATTATTTTATTTGTCTTTGCTTTAGTCATTAAAAATGTTTTTATATTAAAAAATAGACAAATAAACCGAAAACTCCCCCCTGACAATTATGGGTCCCGAGATTAACACATGAGCATGCAGCCTTTTGAAAACTTTGTGGATGCCAGGCGCGGTGGCTCATGCCTGTCGTGTCAGCACTTTGGGAGGCAAAGGCAAGAGGATTTCCTGAGCCCAGGGTTTTGAGACCAGCCTGGGCTTGATTTTGTTCTTCTTTATGGATGTATAATACCTCCTTCATGGGTACAGACCACATTGTCTAGTCCACTTTGGATGGGCAGTGGAGTGGGTTCCATGTTTTTGCTATTGCGAGTAGTGCAGCTATAAACATGTGTGTGCAGGTGTCTTTTGTGTAAAACAATTTATATTTCTCTGGGTATATTCCCAGAAGGGGGATTGCTGGCTCGTATGGAAGGTCAATTTTTAGTTCTTTTAGGAATCACCACACTGCTTTCTGTAGAGATTGAACTAGCCTGCACTCCCACCAACAGTATAGAAGCGTTCCCTTTTCTCCTCACCCTCACCGCCATCTATTGTTTTTTGATTTATCAGTGAGGGCCATCTTTACAAGAGTTAAGTGCTATCGCATTGTGGTTTGTGTAACTAATCCTGACTTGTACCTCACATATCTATCATAATAAAATATATAGACATGTACATAAATCATCAAGTAGACCCTCATCAGATACCTAACTGACAGTGCCTTGATTTTGAACTTGCAGCCTCCAGAGCTATGAGAAATAAATGTCTGTTGTGTATAAACTACCCAGTCTGCGGTACTCTGTTATTACCATCACAGCTTAAACCACCATCTCACTGATGGACACCTGGGTTCTGGGCAGGTGATGTGGACATTGGAGCACTGCTTCAGCAGCTGGCTGGAGCAGGCAGGAGCAGACCTTTCTGGAACGGACCTCGCTCACCCAGGTCTGGGTCTGGGATGTCTCTTTGTAGATCTGTTCATTCTTTCCTGGTCTCCACTTTCTGCATTAACCTGGAAAACAGGAGCCGGTGGTTCTGAGTGTTAGCATCCTGCTTTGTTCTTCCCACCTCAAGTTCTCACCCGCAGGCTTGGCCCCATGCCTGTGGAGTTCAGGACTCCGTTCCCTCCTTAGTCTTGGTGATACTGATGGGTTCTCTGCAAGAAGCTCTGTGACGCCATGTCAGCACCCTACTGAAAGTCCTTCTGATCCCTGTCTTGTTCTGATGCTAAGCTCATCTCATCTGATCACAGACATGTGATCAAGCCTGACCTTGCCCCTAGTCCTTCAGTGAAATTCTTGTCTTGGAATGGGGCTGGAAACTTCTAGAAGGACTTTCACCGTTCTTGGAATCTCGGTGGCTCTGGCTTACTCAGAACTCTCCTGTGAGCATCTCAGCTGCTGGCCAGGAGCGCAGAGCTACTCCAAACTTCTGAGCCAGAAGCCATTTAACCAAAGGAATTAGGTGGTCATGGAGTTGTTGGAAGGTTTTCAGGTTTTCAGGTCTGGCTGTGGCCCAGATAGTGAGAGATCTACCTCCACGTCCCAGAGAGGAGGAGCTGCTGGAGAGCCCTTGCTGATGGATGCCGGGGGTCCCCAGCAGCCCCAGGTGGACCATGGAGGAGAAGGAAGATGCTGCTACCAGCGATGACTGCACAGTCCATGGGTCTGTCCCCACTGCGGAAGAGGACAAGAACGCCTGTCATCTCCTCTCTTCACAGGCAAAATAAAAATCGCACCCAGCACCCTAGACACCAGGAAGTCTGGGCAATGTGTTTGCCTGGCCTCCATTCGCTGTGATTTGGGCGAGATTATAGAAGGAGACATTAGTAAATGAGTGATGCATTAAAAAAAGAAAAGCAAATAGCACATACACAGCAGAATGAAATCCAATAGACTCCATCTCTTTGTCTACTCAGCCTCCCCTTCTGGAGGCCTCTGCTCATACAGTATCTAAATTCACAAATTTCAACTATAACACAAGCCACAATACACATAATGCTACGACTCTGTCTCTCTTATCAACAGCTATAACCATACTGCTGCTCCCCTCGATAAAAGAGAAGCCCCAGGACCCCTCAGTCCTAGTGTGTGTCTCTGGATTATACTGCTTGCCCCTCTTGTTCCAGCCCAATCTGCTTTCTGGAAAAACGAAACAATGCGCTTGAGGCCCCAATGTGTAAGAAACAGCTGAAAACTGTAGCATCTTCGTGAAGCTTTCACTGAATTCGGCGTGTTTGTCTCAGCACTCAGGTTTCCCCATGGGAAATACTGTATTGGGACGGCAGTGTCTGTGTTACTCTCAGTTTGCCCAAGGATAGGGAAGGGGACCCATCAACTCACGTCAGACCTTTGCTAAAACACAGGAATTAGGGGTTTGTCTCTTGGGACATTTATGTGAAATGACCCAGATTAATTCAGAACTTGATCATGAAAGTCAGGTCCTGCCAAAAGGAAAGCTAAACCACAGTACTGGCGTTAAGTGGCAAAATGACTAGTTAAGCTGCTACCTGAAATAACTTGGGACCATGTACATGACGAACTTGTTCAGCCCCTAGGAGAAGAGGCTGAACATCATAATGTTAGTACTTTGTGTTTGGCGAGTTATTAAAAGAAATAGATGCACTCAGGAAAGAACTTTGCAGGAGGAAATAAAGAATGAAGGGATTTCTGAAATTCAGGTCCTTACAAAGTTGAAAAGCTGACTTCATCTAGACATGAAATATTAAGGTATTAGAATACAGAGCCTTTGGGCAACAAAGACTCAAAGTCATTCAGGGACAAAGGCTGACAAGGTGCACATTGGATGAAATGCCTGGGGGCAAAGGTCAGATTAAGACCCTCTCTTCCCATTTACTGGAGGGAGGTAAGAGGGTGATAAAACAAATACATGAAATGAATCTCAGAATTATATTTCCAAGAGCTGAGTGTGGTGGCTCAAGCCTGTAATCCCAATACTTTGGGAGGCTGAGGTGGGCAGATTGCCTGAGCCCAGGAATTCAAGAACAGCCTGAGCAACATAGTGAAACATTGTCCTTACCAAAAAAAAAAAAAATTAGCTAGGCATGGTGGTGCACACCTATAGTCCTACCTGGGAGTCTGAGGAAGAAGAATTGTCTCAGCCCAGGAGGTTGAGGCTACCGTGAGCCATGATCATTGTGATCATGCTACTGTACTTCAACCTGGGCTATAGAATGAGACCCCAACCCCCAAAAAATTATATTTCTTTTTTTTTTTTGACTTAGAGTCTCACTCTGTCGCCCAGACTGGAGTGCGGTGGCCACTCCCGGCCACCGCAGCG
>NW_007260538.1:1095543-1105312 GCF_000164805.1 Carlito syrichta | reverse complement strand
CTGCCCAGGTGGGTCTCGAACCCGCGGGCTCAGGCAATCCACTCACCTCAGCCTCCCAAAGGCGCGGGATTACAGGCTGAGCCACCGAGCCCGGCTAAAAAATTATATTTCAAAGAAAGAACTCTGGGTGTGGCTAATGGACCTTGGAACCAACTGGAAGCAAGTATGTGTTCAAGCCCACTAAGATTAAAACCTACTAAGTTCAAGTCTATTAAATATTTGAGAGAATTTCCCTGCCAAGGAAATCAGGAGCTTAGTTTAAAAAGGATTTTGTGCCATTTGAGATGTGAGACAACTCTTGGGCTCAGAAGCGTCGAGGAACAGAAAACAGCGGAGATTTGGGCAGCTTGCCAAGGAGGCTGTGTCCACCACTATGGACAAGGCAGCAGATGGAAAGGGCAGAGACTGCAGGAGAGCCAAGGGCTGTGACACTCCAAATGAGGGTGTTCCTCCCAGCTGGTAGGATCATGCATGAATGAGAACCCCTCCCATCCTTGGTGTAGGGAGACCTCACAGGGTTTGTCCCTTAGGATGTTAGAGGTGGTCACAGAATGTGGTCTGCTGTGTGTTCCCTAGTTTTCCTTTTCCTTAGTTATTCTGTCCTTGGTCCATCAGTGCATGTTGGGTCTGTTGTGAAAACAAGTTGTCTCCTTTAGCTCATAGGTCTTTAGACCAAAAAGCATTATGCCTGGATACAGCAATACAACGGGGCATCACCTAGATTTCTGTACTGTGAGCCGGATGGGGTTTGAGGATGTTTCTCTTGCTGGGAACAGGACGGGGTTGTGAAGTGTGTTGCTCAAAGTGGGGGAACAAGCGGGCAGAGGAAAGGTCTTGGCTGACAATTTGGACTCATCCAATAGCTATGTGTTCTCCCCCATCTCTATAATAAATCAAAAAGTCAGCTGGGTGTGGTAGCGCATGCCTGTAATTCTGGCTACTCGGAAGGCTGAGGCGGAAGGATCGCCGGAGCCCAGCAGGTCGAGGCTGCGGTGGCCGGGAGCGGCCACTGCACTCCAGTCTGGGTGACAGAGTGAGACTCCAACTCAAAAAAAAAAAAAAATACTGAGTCCTTTAATGCTGGCTGTCGAGAGCAGGCTCACGCCAAAAAGAGACTCTTGACCCTGAATGGAGCAGGCAAGGGTTTATAAAAGCCAAAACTGCAATTTCATCAGAGTCGGGTAGGATGCAAACAGAAAATTTCAGTTACAGAACAATAACAGAACAGTAACAGAACAATTTATCTCAAGCAGTTACAGAACAGCTTATCTGGGCTTTCTGCCCGGTGGGATGTGGTTAACTGTTTACTGGAAGGTTGGGGCAGTCACCTGGAGGAGGGGTGAGAGGGGGAACTGAGCACCACAGTAGGTTTGTTAACAGGCATTTCAGTATCACAAGGTAGAGAGCCTGGATCCTTGAGTCACCAGATGGAAGAGAACCCCAGTCAGTGTATATTGGACTTGTAAGTGAAAAAATTTTCTGCAGTAGGCCACTTAGACCTAAAATAAGCCTTGGGCCCCCAAGCTTCCATGAGTAAGGAACCAGCTAGAATAAGGAGGATAATAGAGAAGGAAACGCCTGCCAAATTGCCACATGCTACGGATGTCTATAGAGAAGAGAATGCTTACCAGATGGCAGAATCAGAGACTAAATCGTAAGAGCAGTGAGTGCTAATTATTCTGAAAAACATACTAACTAGGTGGTCTTGCTTGAACAAGTTAGGCCACCTCTCTATGCCTTCATTCTCTCAAAAGTAAAATCTAGATACTAATAGCACCTACCTTATAGAATGTTGTAAGGATTAGATAAAGCACATACAGAGAGCCTTGGATAGTGTCTGACATGTGGTAAATACGAAAGAAAGGAAGGAAAGTGAGATAGAGGAAGGGAGGAAGGAAGGAAGGGAGGGAAGGAGGGAGGGAGGGAAGTCGAAAGAAAGGAAGGAGGAAGCCTGGGGAAGACAGGCAGGTAGACTGGTAGGCAGGCAAGCTTCTAATGTTGTTTAAGCAATCCTGGTTTGAATTCTGCCCTCGATTTTTCAGAGTCCTGGGGTGCAGCTGAGCCCATGAGTTTGGGGGTGGATGAATCCTGCATTTCTCCCTGATCTAGGTGAATGTGCACTTCTCCCTGGGGAGCAATTTGGACCAGAGCCTTGATCAGTCTGTTATCAGAATGTTTGTGCAGTGTCAGACTAATGCAGTCCTTGGAGTACTTCACCTAATTGCCCTGTAAATCCCTCCGATTATATGCTGTTTACTTCCTAATATGTGCTAGGAACAAGTTTGTAATTCACTTATAGAAGAGCAGAGCAGCCTTCTAATAGTTTTTTTCTCTTAACATCATCAATTACGTACTTGTTTGTAATTTAAGAGGTAGAGCCCACGTGTTCATGGATTCAAAGATGCAAGTGATGCTGGATGCAGGACCTTCTCCGGGGGAAGTCATCAAGCCTGTTTCCTCCCATCCTGTTGGTGGGATGCTGGGCTCCCAGAGTATTTTTTTTTTTTTTTTTTTTGGGTTGGAATCTCACTCTGTCTTCCAGACTGGAGTGCAGTGGCCACTCCCGGCCACCGCAGCCTCGACCTGCTGGGCTCCGGCGATCCTTCCGCCTCAGCCTTCCGAGTAGCCGGAATTACAGGCGCGCGCTGCCACGCCCGGCTGATTTTTTTATTTATTGTAGAGATGAGGTCTCGCTGCCCAGGCGGGTCTTGAACCCGCGGGCTCAGGCAATCCATTCACCTCAGCCTCCCAAAGGCGCAGGATTACAGGCTGAGTCACCGAGCCCGGCTTCCCAGAGTACCTTTAACAAAAACCCAGCTCCACAGGAAACAGTCAGACCTTTGGAGAAAGAAACTCTGGTATTTTTTGTTGTTTTAATGCTTTATGGAATGGGGTGTTCATGAAGAAAGTAGACGTGAAGTTCTTATCTTAGAGCAAGAAACAAACCCGTTCATATATTCAGGAACGTAGTTGGTGACGTTACATAGAGGGTTGAGGTACAAGATATGAGATGGAGAAAAGGATAGTGCATGTGTCTGTTGGGTGACAGCTGCTTTGCCTCTCTTGTACTTCATCTGGTCCTGAAGGAGAGAGGATGCCATCGTAGCCTCCAGTGCAAGGACTGGGGGTCCCTGGAGATCCAGGCCTAGGTCTTCATCATATTTGTTTATGATTTTGTTTCACGGTCAGGTTCGCGCCATAAGAGGTGCCCTCTGCTGTCTAGGGCAGTACGTGGGGCATTTGCAGGGTGGGCCTGACCAGTGGACAGGGGCCCAGCCCTTGAGTGTGATGAGAAAGGCACTGGCCCCTTCTTTAGGGTGATCTGGGCCACCAGCCTTCGCCCTGGGTCTGTTTTCTTTCTTTTTTTTTTTTTTTGAGTTGAAGTCTCACTCTGTCACCCAGACTGGAGTGCAGTGGTCACTCCCAGCCACCGCAGCCTCGACCTGCTGGGCTCTGGCGATCCTTCCCCCTCAGCCTTCCGAGTAGCCGGAATTACAGGCATGCGCTATCACACCTGGCTGATTTTTTGATTTATTGTAGAGATGAGGTCTCGCTGCCCAGGCGGGTCTCAAACCCGCGGGCTCAGGGAATCCACTCACCTCAGCCTCCCAAAGGCGCGGGATTACAGGCTGAGCCACAGGAGCCCGGCTCGCCCTGGGTCTGGATTGAGCAAGGCTGAGCCCAAACCTCATCTGTGACCAGGATTGATTGTCTTTGACTTTGCATCATTACCCGTCTTCTGTAACTTGTGAATAGGACTTTGACTCTTTTGGGAGACCATCCATGCTGAAGGAGAGGAGGGTGGGAATAAGTGTTTGAGAGGCTCTGTGTACCCTGTGTTCCGATCTGAGAATGTTAGAATTGTCTTTCTGGTGATATATTGTCGAATCTCATACAGTGGTTCTAGAAGAGTGATTCCCATCCATGGTAGAGTGCACGTGCCAGTTTGTACTGCCTAGGGGCCTTTTAAAAATGAACAATTAGGGAACCCATTCCAAAACTACTAAGTCGGAAAGCTTGGGTTGGGGCCTGGAAATCTGTATTTTCCCACGTCCACCAGGCAATTTGGATATACCTGCACTTTGAGAACCCCTACTCTAATAGGGTCCTCTGTGGCCAAAATAGGAGGCAATCTGTTTGGAAATTGTAAATTAGAAAAAAAAAGGATGGTATGAATGAGAGACAGAAAGACCAGAGCAGAAGACTTGATTGACTTTGATATTTTGAGTTTATTCGCTAAGAGGGGCCACCTGCTTTTCTACAGAACACATTGTTTTTTTCTTACCTGTAAACTCAGCGTGCTTCTTCCAGAAACAGAGTAAATATAAAGGAGAATCTTCACAGGTTTCTAAAAGAAAGTCAATTGCATTTTCATCCAGCGAGCAAGCCTGTCTCTCACGAACAGTGTCAGTGGTTCTCCAGACACTAGTTTCGGCTGTTCAAGACCTGCCTGGCCTCAGAGCATCCTCACACCTTTTTGGTGACAACAAAACCTCCCTCCATCGTCTCCATGGTCACGCTCCATCTTTGCAGCTAAAAAGACAACTCTGAGTCTGGGCTGCATGAATATGGGTTTCTGGAGAGAGACTTTCCTGGTTGGCCAGACATCGCAGCCCAGACCCTGCAGAAAAGTTGATGCTTTGATCGTCTTCACGAACTCTTCAATCCGAATTGAAAAGCCCCTGCGTTTCAAGCGAACAAATGTCAGGGTTCTCATTTCTGCTGTGTTGGGGTGAGGAAGGCTGCATTAAAACTCCTTAAAAGGCACTTCCCTGCTCCTTCACAGTGATTTTAGTTTAGAAGCCAGGGATCCTTCTGTTCTTCTCCCAGTGTGTTATCCGTTTTCCTCCCCACGGCAATCAATATTTCACAGACTCTAAAGAAACAACCGGTCATCTGTTGGCTCTTCCCGTGTTGCCGTCACACATTCACAGGCTGAGTGTCATTCTCTGTGGCTGCACACTCGAGTGCCAGTGACTCCAGGCTTGGGAAGTAGGTGCTGAGTTGATAGGTGAATTACAAGCTGGATTTACGCCATGAGCAACTCAGCACACAACCTCTGAGGCGTGGAGGGCCATGGGGAAAGCCTGTGTGATAAAGTCTCCAGGTGCCCACACGCAGAAAGCGGCACTGCGATCAACATATTTAGTTTATTTTGGAGTTGGTCTCTATTCATCCATTCATTCAGTAGTCGGTCATTCTACTTATTTTTTTATTTTTTTGAGACAGATACAGAGAACCTAAGCTAAGCTCAGAGTTGGCCACAGCCCCAGAAACATACAGGGAAGCAGCTAAAACCTTCTTCAATTAGAGAGAGAGACACCTAGGCTGAAATGCAGTAGTACAGTCATAACTTACTGCAGCCTCTAACTCCTGGGCTTGAACAATCCTCCCACCTCAGCCTCCTGAGTAGCTGGAATTACAGGTGTGTGCCAGCATGCCTGGCTAATTAAAATGTATTATTATTATTGTAGAGACAGGGTCTTGCTATGTTGTCCAGCCTAGTCTCAAACTCCTGGAATTCTCAAAGGAATTCTCCCACCTCAGCCTCCCAAAGCACTGAGATTATAGATGTTAGCTACCACACTTGACCCATTCTATTTATTGGGTGAGCACTCAGTGTATACAGTAAAGCGTTAGCCTTCCCCCCAAAAAGGCTTGGCTCTTTGTCTGGGCTCCCAGGTGAGAGCCTCTGAGTTTTTGGAATGTCCTTCCTGTTAAGAATGTCTTGGTTTATTTGGGGAACTTGGGCCAAGACAGATAGTCTATGCTAAGAATGCATTTATGGTGCGGAGGCCTCGATTCACACACCGTCAGCTCATCTTAGGAGCTAGAGATCAAAGTCAGCATCTCATCAAAATCAGAGATCAGGTGGTCAGCCATGACTGTGGAAATCCCCGCTCAGGAGGAACTCTGGACTCCAGGCCCTGAGTGAGCTGCCCTGGTTAGTAACGTTGCCTGTGTGTGATCACACGTCCTTGCTGGGTAGAGTAAGACGTCTCTGCAAGACCCTCCTCCCCCAAGAGGACAATCAGAAGTTCTGCACCCGGTCTCCCAGGGACGCCGCCCTGCATACCCTTTCTTTTCCTGTTGCCTGTTTTAATCTGTGTTCTGTCTCTATAATAAACTGGGATGGTGAATGTAACAGCTTTGTGAATTCTGTGAGTTCTTGTAACAAATGACTGAACAGGGTGATCTTGGGGCCCTCCCCAGTTGTAGATGACTACTCCACAAACCTGGAACCAAGCTAGCACTGGAGACACAGAGATGAGAACAGTTTCGTTCTCATTTCCAGGATAAACAGGGAACCTAACAACTGCAGGAGGGCATAATCAATGCTTGTAGGAAATACAAGAAATGATGGGTTGCACCTGTCAACCTCTTGCTACCCGAGCTCTGGTCAGATACATTCTTGGAATATGGTTGTATTCTGAAAGTTGCTCTGGATTGACTCTGTCACCACCAGCCCCACTGCTGTTCCAGCATTTTGGGAGAGGCAGCTTGAATCAGATGATATATACTCAGGAGTGTGAGAAATGCAATTTTTATTCCTCCCAATTTAATGTAGCTCCTCTTTCTTGTCTCCCACTTTCTACTTAAGAGGGCAGAAAATCATCTCCATTAGTTACAGGTAAACCAATATCTTTGTGTTAGTCAGTTCTGAGTTCTCTTCATCCTTTCTCACATGTCGCTTCTGAGCTTCAGGCATTTTGTAGACCCTGTATGGAAGCTGGAGTGGTGAAGGTTGATGCCGGCGTGGTTGTTGATCCATCCTGTCCAGCCAGGTCCTCGGCTGTCCTCAATATTGTGTAGCTGTTCAGGTCTCTCTCTAACTGAGAAAGATTTTAGTTGCTTCCCTGTGTGTTTCTAGGGCTATGGCCGACTCTGAGACTAGCTTAGGGTCTCTATACCTAGATACGATGGCTTTACATCTACCCTCTTACATCTTTCTTGTCAGTGTCCCACATCCTACTGAGAGAAATCTGTAGAGTCTATGGATTGGCTCAGTCACCACCAACCCCACAGCCCTTCTAGCTTTCTGAACTAGAGAGGGTGGAGACTAAAATCGTATGCCCCAAGGGCCATCAGAGCTAGGGTTTCAGGTACAACTTAGGTACCTGTATTCTACTACAAAGACATACCTAGGGGAATCCATAAGCAGCAGCCAAGTGCAGAGAAGTTGGCCTTTTCCACAAGGACAGTGGCTAAGGAGTCTGGTCCTTCCTGTCACCTTGATGGCACGTTCATTATTTTATCTCCAGCATACACAGCTGCACGGGGGCAGTGGTAACAGCAAGGGATTTGCTGCCGTAACAGTTTTGTAGTTGCTCTAGGAGGCTGAGGCAGGAAGGCTGCTTGAGGTCAGGAGTTTGAGACCAGTCTGGTCAACATAGCAAGACGCCATCTCTATACAAAAAAATAAAAGAAATTAGCCTAGTGGGGTGGTACACAACTGTAGGCCCAGCTACTTAGGAGGCCGAGGTGGAGAATCGTTGGAGGAGTTCAAAGCTGCAGTGAGCTCTCTGTGATCATGCTACTGAACTCCAGCTGGAGGGACACAGTGAGACACTGTCTCAAATATAAAATAAAGTACATTACGACCAGTTCAGTGGCATGGTTGAGCCATTTTCCTGGCTGTTTTCTGGGTCACATTGTTTCTAGCTTTGTAGCATCTAAGCTTGTTAATGTGTTTCTTGCAATATGTTGATGACTGCAACCAAGAAGTCTGACCCATAAAAACGTGGTATATTGGAAACCCCACTGCAGGGTTACTAATTTGCAATGGGGAAATATGACTGTCAGAGCTTTCCAATGAGCATTTGCTAATTAGCACATTTTTTCTCTGCCCGCAAATATATATGGAGCCGAGAACAATGGCATACATCTATAGTTTTTCAGGTACTTGGAGGCTGATATGGGAGAATCTTGTGAGCCCAAAAGTTCAAGACCAGCCTGGGCAACATAGCAAGACCTCTTCTCAAGAAAAAAAAATACGGAACCCTAACTTTCCATAATAATTTAAAGGCTGCTTAGGAGGCATGGAGTCATTCTAAGGGAACTATGTGATTTTTCTACTGCTGGGATCTAAGTATCAGTCAAGCACTACTCAGAAAAACATAAGTCACACAGGGTCATATTTTCCTAGATGTGAAAAAAAATGCTAGAGCCTCTGTATACTGCTAGAGATTTAAAGTTAAGTGCATCAGTGTTCTCCTCCAGAGTAAGCTGCCACTTACTTTGTATTTTGCATACACCCTTTTAGACATGAGTCAGTAGGAAGTAAATCCACAATGCCATCATAAAAAGTAATGTCTCCACAAGTACACATCATTTTGATAATCACACCCATCATGCTCAAAAGTATTCAGTGACACAATGATGTGTTTTTGTGTGTCACACAGCAGAACACAAACTATAAAATATATGAGGAAAAAATCTGAAACTGGAGCAATGATTAGGACATTTAAGAGTGAGCCGTATCATGGCTGTCTCACATTTATATCACTAGTATATTCTAAGGGTAAATGATTCATTTTTATAAGTATCTACACTATAAAGAGAAAAATACTGAAATTAACATGCTGAGAGGTTACTAAAGTGGGAAAAAGCTTATAAATAAATATCTCACATCTCTTCTTGTTTATCACTCCTGCTTTCCTAAGGCCGAGGCTGTTTTAATTAGAGCTATTTTCTTAGGAAGGTAGGTGTTTGTATTGTTTAATATTAAGTCTGCTAACAGCATCTTAATTTTGTGCCTTGGATGGGTATCCGGAACTTGGAATTCACTTGCAGCTAGTCAAGCTTAGATAACGATAATGATAATTAAATCTCATGCTTCAGTATCTAAGTATGATAATGCTGCAGGCATGAGGGAGGGAAATTTCTTCCATCTATCATTTTCCGATTGGTTAGGTGCATTTTAGTGATTTGAATGCATCTTTTCTTTCCTAATTCAACTGAAAACAATTACCAGAGGCTAGACAGTTGGGTCAGGTCTGGAGAGGATGACATCTGTGGTGTTATGAATTAAAAATGGCATAAGCTACCATCTGATCCCACCATTGTGTTCCTTAGTATCTACCCAAAGGAGCTGAAAACTTATGTCCACACACAAAAACCTGTGCAAGGATATTTATAGCACCTTACTCATAATTTTCAAAACTTAGAAGCAACCAAGATGTCCTTCAGTGGGTAAATTGATGAATAAACGGTGGTGCCCCCAGACAATGGAGTATTATTCAGTGCACAAAAGAAAGGCACTATCAAGCCATGAAAAGACATGGAGGGAAAGTAAATACATCTCACCAAGTGAAAAAAGCCCATTTGGAAAGACTGTATGCTGTAAGATTTCAACTATATGATAATCTGGAAAAGACAAAACTATGGGCACATTAGAAACCATATCCGTGGTTTCCAGGAGCTGGTTGTGGGAGAGGTGAACAGGTAGAGGACAGAAGACTTTTAGGGCAGTGATACCCTGTGTGATACAGTAATGGTAGACACGTGTCACTGTACACTTGCTCAAACCCATAGAATGTACAATACCAGAAGTGACTCTTAACCAAACTCTAGACTTTGGGTGGCAATGAAGTATCATTATGGCTCATCAGTGGTAACAAATGAGCCCTCTGGTGACGGGGGTGTTGATCACGGGGTGGGGATGGGGTGGGGGGAAGGCTGTGCCTGTGTGGGGGATGGAGGTATATGAGAAATCTCTGTGTCAGATTTTGGTCATTTTTGCAGTATTTCAAATTTTTTTTTTTTTTTT
>NW_007260538.1:1085050-1095324 GCF_000164805.1 Carlito syrichta | reverse complement strand
CCAGGCTGGTCTCGAACCCGCGGGCTCAGGCAATCCACTCACCTCAGCCTCCCAAAGGCGTGAGATTACAGGCTGAGCCACCGAGCCCAGTTTGTGATTTTTTTTATGTTACTACTGTAATTGTTTGGAGGTGCCCGTGTAAGGTGGTGAGCTTAGTTGATAAATGCTGTGTGTGCTCTGCCTGGGTCACCACAGCGCGGTAACCTCAGCTCTTCTCCCTCTCCTCCCTGTCCTGGAGCCTCTCTGTTCACTGAGACACCACAGTATTGAAATTAAGCGCTCAGTAGCACCACAGTGGCCTCCAAGTGTTCGAGTGAAAGGAAGGTTCACACATCTCTCACTTTAAATCGAAAGATAGAAATGATTATGCTCCGTGAGGAAGGCATGTCGAAAGCTGGGCCTTAAACTAGTTCAACTTCTATGGAAAATAGTGAGGCAATTCCTAAAAGAACTGGAAATTGACCTTCCATACAACCCAGCAATCCTCCTTTGGGAATATACCTGGGGGAACTCAAGTCATTCTACAAAAAAGATACCTGCACATGTATGTTTATTGCAGCACTATTCATAATAGCAAAAACATGAAGCCAGCCATGCTGCCCAATGAAACTGGACTGGATAAAAAAACCTGTGGTACATATATATGATGAAATATTATGCAGCCGTAAAGAACAAAATTATGAACTTCACAGCAACTTGGATGGATTTAGAGTCTATCATACTCAGAAACAAAGAACAGAGCATCACGTGTTCTCACTCATAAGCAGACCCTGGACATTTACCATAATACTATAAGAAAGGGATTGGTAGTAGCAGGACGCTGCCAGTGGGGGTGGGGGGAACATAGCATCAATAAGGGTACCTGATCTCAAACCAGGCAGAGTGAGGACCAAAGGAAGGCCCAAACTTGACCTGCACAGTGACTACTTGTATACCTAAATCTGAATTGTATTCCACATCTTAAAAATAAAAAATTAAAAAAAGAATGTTATGCAGCCATAAGGAAGGACAAACATGGACTTTGCTGTATCTTGGATGGATTTAGGGTCTATTATACTCAATGATCTATCACAAAAACAAAGAACAGAATACCACATGTTCTCCCTCATAAGCGGACCTTGAATATTTACCATAATGCTATAGGAAAGGGATTGGCAGTAGCCAGATATTGCTGGGGGTAGGGGTGGACACAACATCAGTAAGGGTATCTGATTTCAAACCAGGCGAAATGGTGATCAAAGGGAGGCCCAGACTTGACCTATATGATGACTACTTGTATACCTAAATCTGAACAGTACCCCACACCTTTAAAAAAAAAAAAAGCCAGGCTTTTGTGCCAGTTATCAAGTTGTCAATGTCAGGAAAAGTTCTTGAAGGAAGTGAAAAGTGCTACTCAACACATGAAAGATAAGAGAGTGAAACAGACTTATTGCTGATAAGGAGAAACTTTTAGGGCTCTGAAGAGAGGATCAAACCAGCCACAACATTCCCTTAAGCTAAAGCCTAATCCAAAGCAAGTACCCAACTCTGCAATTCTATGAAGGCAGAGAGTTTAAAAAGCTGCAGAAGAAAATTAGAGCCAGCAGAGGTTGGTTCATGAGGTTTAAGGAAAGAAGTCGTCTCCATGACATAAGTTCAACGTGGAACAGTAAGTGCTGATGGAGAAGCTGCAGCAAGTTACCCAGAAGATCTTGCTAAGAGCATGGATGTAGATGGCTATGTGAAACAACATATTCTCAACGGAGAAGAAACAGCCTTGCATTGAAAGAAGATGCTGTGTATTACAGACTTTCAGAGCTAAAGAGAAGAAGCCAATGCCTGGGGGTTAAAGCTTCAAAGGATAGGTTGACTCTCTTGTCAGGGTTAATGCAGCTGATGACTTTAAGTTGAATTCAGTGATTATTTTTCATTCTAGGAATCTCAGGAATCTTAACAATTATGCTAAATCTACTCTGCCTACTCTTTGTAAATGGAACCACAAAACCTAGATGACAGCACATTCATTTACAGCATGGTCTACGGAATATTTCAAGCCCAATTTTAAGACCTACTTCCTAAGAAAAGATTCCTTTGAAAATAGTACTGTTCATTGACAAAGCACCTGGTCACCCAAGAGCCCTAATGGGGACCTACAAGGAGATGAATGCTGTTTTTTTTTTTTTTTTTTTGGTTTCTTTTTTTGAGTTGGAGTCTCACTGTCGCCCAGACTGGAGTACAGTGACCGCTCCCGGCCACCGCAGCCTCGACCTGCTGGGCTCCGGCAATCCTTCCGCCTCAGCCTTCCGAGTAGCTGGAATTACAGGCATGCGCTACCATGCCCAGCTGATTTTTTTGATTTATTGTAGAGATGAGGTCTCGCCTGCCCAGGCGGGTCTCGAACCCGCGGGCCCAGGCAATCCACTCACCTCAGCCTCCCAAAGGCGCAGGATTACAGGCTGAGCCACCGAACCTGGCTGAATGCTGTTTTTTATTTCCTGCTATGACAACATCCATTCTACAGCCCATGAATCAGGGAGTAATTTTGACTTTCAGGTGTTACTATTTAAGGAATATATTTGTAAGTCTTTCTCTGCTATAGAGAGTGATTCCTCTGATGCATCTGGGCAAAGTAAATTGAAAACTTTCTAGAAGGGATTCACCATTCTAGATGCCTTAAGAGTATTAGTGATTCATGAGACGATATAAACATATTAACATTAACAGGAGTTTGGAAGAAGTTGATTCCAACACTCATGGGTGACTTGGAGAGGTTCAGGATTTCAATGGAGTAAGTCACTACAGACATGGTGGAAGTAGAGGAACGAACTAGAACTGGAGCCTGAACATGGGACTGAATTGCTGCAGTTTCATGATCAACCTTGAATGGATGAAGAGGTGCTTTTTATGGATTAAAAAAAAAAAAGTGGTTTCTTTTTTTTTTTTTTTGAGTTGGAGTCTTATTCTGTGGCAAATGCACAAATATATATTTCTTATATGATTGAGTGAATGAACAGAAATACACGAGTAGCTCCTTCGGGGTCAGCAGTTGGCCCCATGGCAATCACCTGGGATGACAAATTGTCTCCCACTAACCCCATGGCAGAAAGGGGGGCTGGTAGCAGTTAAAGTTATTTCCTTTTGAAAGTCAAGCTGCAAGCTTTAAAGACCAGCCAGGCCAGTTTTGTTTGATAAAGGCCAAATGGCCAGAGACTGATGGCCTCATGGAAATGCAAAAGAGTAACTAATTCACAGACTTATCCAAAACCCCTCTTTTAAAGTTGAGGGTTTACAACCCTGCAGTTCCTGGAGACCATTTGTTCTTTGAAAAATCTGATTTTTCTGAGCACCACCTTGTAAATTCCAAATAGAATGTGTAATCGCTCTAAACGAAGGTATAAGACCCTGCTTCTCCCATTCTGCGGGGCTCGACCTGGAAGCATTTAGCCCATCAAGTCTCACTGAGCCGGCCGGCATAATTAAGTGCCACTTCCTATAATAGTCTCAGTGTCACTATCTCTCTGTCTTCCCGCTATAACTCCATCGCCCAAGCTGGAGTGCAGTGGCATGTTCACAGCCACCCTAGTGTAAACCTGCTAGGCTCCGGTGATCCTTTTGCCTCAGCCTTCCAGGTAGCCTGAACTACAGGCGCACGCGCACGCTACCATGCCCGTTAATTTTTGATTTTTGTTGTAGAGACGAGGTCTTGCCAGGTTGCCCAGGCCGGTCTTGAACCAGCAGTCTCAGGCAATCCACTCACTTCAGTCTCCCAAAGTGCTGGGGTTATAGACTGAGCCGCCGAACCCGGCCGACAGTGGTTTCTTAAGATGGAATTTACTTTTGGTGAAGATGCTGTGAACACTGTTGAAATGACCAAACAGATTTAGACTATTACCAAAACTTACCTAATAAAGCAATAGCAGTGTTGGAAAGATTGATTCCAACTTTGCAAGCAATTCTGTTATGAATGCGTGAAATGCTGTGAAACAGTGTTGTATGCTACAGAGAAAACTTGTGTTCGAATCAACCAATGGGGCACTCTTCGTGGTTGTTTTATTTTAAGAACATGTTACACATACCCTAGCCTTCAGTGACCACCATCCTGGTCAGCCAGCAAGAAATTACTACTTGCTGGAGACCCAGGTGATCATTGGTATTTTGTAGCAATAAAGTAGTTTTTGAGGTTTTGTTTTTGTTTTTTAGTCAAGGTCTCATTTTGTCACCTAGCCTGGAGTGTAGTGGCACAATCATGACTCAGTGGAGCCTTGACTTCCTGGTACAGGCGATCCTCCCAGCTCAGCCTCTGGGACCGTAGGCATGCCCCACTAGGCCTAGTTAATTTATTTTTATTTTTTGTAGAGATGAAGCCTCACTATGTTGCCCAAGCTGGTCATACTCACGGCTCAAGCAATCTTCTTGCCTCTGCCTTCCAAGGGCTGGAATTACAGGTGTGAGCCACCTAATAAAGTAGTTTTAAATGAAGGTATATGTACATAGTTTTTTTTTTTTAAACATAATACTATTGCATATTTAATAGACTACAGTCTAGTATACACAAAACTATCATATGCACTAGAAAACCAAAAAACCTGTATAACTCACTTTATTACAATTCTTGCTTTATTGTGGCAATCTGGAACCAAACCTATAATATCTAGAGGATATATCTGCACACACGAGATATAGGTGGCATGTTTGAATTGTGTGAATTATAAAATACATACATTCTAGTGATCTATGATTGTCAATAGTTTTATGCTTGTAAAGTTATGCTTAAGACGTGACAACTTCAGAGCAATTATACTTTCTAGCTGATGGCACAAATTATGTGATATCAGTACACATGTTTTGGGTTTAAATGTACTTTTATGTGACTGGAAAGAAATTTTGTGTGTATAGACTATATAGCCACTAGTATTTAAAGCTTCTGTCAAGCCGGGCTCGGTGGCTCAGCCTGTAATCTCGTGCCTTGGGAGGCTGAGGTGAGTGGATTGCCTGAGCCCACGGGTTCGAGACCCGCCTGGGCAACTTGGTGAGACCTCATCTCTACAATAAATCAAAAAATCAGCTGGGCATGGTAGCGCATGCCTATAATTCCGGCTACTCGGAAGGCCGAGGTAGAAGATCACCGGAGCCCAGCAGATGAAGGCTGCGGTGGCCGGGAGCGGCCACTGCACTCCAGTCTGGGTGACAGAATGAGACTCCAACTGAAAAAAAAAAAAAAAAAAAAGCTTCTGTCATTCAGTATCATGTATTTATTATTTCTTCCTCCTTTGATTGTAAACAAAGGTTTGCTAATATGTACACCAACATGTATTAGTTGTGAATATATTAATTGCAAGTGACAGAAACCCTACCCAAAGTGGATTAAGCAAAATGGGGAATTTATTGGTTCATAAAACTGGGAATTTCAAGGGTGGTGCTGATTACAAGCATGGCTTACTCTGAGATTTAAACAGAGCTCTGGCAATTAATTATTTTCTACTTCTCAATTGTGCTCTCCTTTCTCCACACACAGCTTGGTCCTCTCTTGGGCAGAAATATGACTGCCAGAAACCTAAGCATCAACAGACCCGGGGAAAGAGATCCTCTCCAGTCTCTTAGAAGTCTGGAGGTTTTCTATGATTGGTTCGGTTGCATAAAAATGGCCATTTGTAGGCCAACTGTGATGCGACCCCATGGGGTGGTCTGACCAGCTAAGCATCCATCACATGCCCACCTCAGCTTGGGGTAGAATCAACCCACCAATCCACATGTACTCTTGGTAAGAAATAGGTGGAAATAGAGTTCATAGAGTCCCTCACAGCAAGAGGGAATGTTCTTGGAAAGCATAAAAACAAAAGTCTAAAATCTGTTACCGAAACATAGAGCTTTAGAATCGAATGCAATTTTGCTGTGAGATGTAGCTGTTCCTTGCGTGTTTTTGCTTTTAATTTCTTTTCTTGATGGTAATTCTTTGGCTTTTATTGAATGAGTATAGCATCTCATGCTCATTTTCTGCCATTATTGCCAATTAGGGCTTAGAAATATGGCTCCAACTACCAAAAATGCAAACATATCATCCATTTTTAATGTTGCAGTCAAGGTAAGAACTGAAAGTGAGGGGGTATGCTGATTCTAACTTGGGGTAGAAATTCCATAGGAAATGCAGGATCTGGATTATTTACTGGGATGTTAGTCATGTGTATCAGAGATAAGCTTGGTATATTTATTTTTTGTTTATTTTTTTTTTTGAGTTGGAGTCTCACTCTGTCGCTCAGACTGGAGTGCAGTGGTTGCTCCTGGCCACCGCAGCCTCTCCTCTGCTGGGCTCCGGCGATCCTTCCGCCTCAGCCTTCCAAGTAGCCGGAACTACAGGCGTGCACTACCATGCCCGGCTAATTTTTTTGATTTTTTGTAGAGATGAGGTCTCGCCAAGTTGTCCAGGCGGGTCTCGGACCCGCGGGCTCAGGCAATCCACTCACCTCAGCCTCCCAAAGTGTGGGATTACAGGCTGAGCCACCGAGCCCGGCTACAGACCTCTTAATGAATGTCCCCTGAGTTATTCCAGAGCAAATTGTATTCCTCAATAGCCCATACAAAATAAAAAGTGCTTTATAGGATGTCTTTTCGTCATGGAAGAAGCAGTGTGTGAAAACACTCCTGTATTTTGTAAGAACTTGTCCGAGAAGTCTGGCTTAGAATTCATCACCTCCTGGACGTGTACACTTTATATTTGTGATTGAATTCCTTTGTAGATTTTTTATTTTTTGCAAGTATGTCCTGGCTGGGTTCCTACTTGGAATTTCTTCTTGTATTTTCTCTTTCACCACTTTCAATTGAATTCTGTATGCCTCTGACCTCATTCAGATGGCGTTTTTAAAAAACCCATGTTTGAATGTACCCATCACACTACCCCTATCACGAATAAAGCACTTCTGAATATAAGATTGGGTTTGAACTTTAGGAAATTCTGTGATCATCTGAGCACCACAGCTAGCCCAAAGTAGATGGGAAAAGCCTACCCTTGCGGTATTTGGTGATGTGCAGAGAGTGACTCAGCCATGTACCTACACGTTCCAAATGCTGGATCATGGTTGAAATGCAGGTGAGAGTGTGAATCTAATATTTGGGTTTCCTGCAATACATTTTTATTTTTAAAAGGAATTCTTTCTGGTTCCATTTAGGGGAATGGCATTTTCATCCTTGGACTGCCTGAGGGAGCATGCTTATATGATGGATTGAGAGATAATATTACTTTCTCAAGGGACTATCCTACTTGTACTGTGTGTATGCATTATTTGCTTCTGGGGAATTCTGATGGAACATTTATCTTTATAATCGTTTTACTTACCATGCAGGGAAGTGCTACAGCTCTGTTTTATGTAAATACAGGGTGCTCATTATAGAAAAGTAGGTTATATTTATTTGTAAATACCTTTTTAACACTTCAGGACTTGAAAAATATTTTATGACATTTTGGTTACCCAAGTATGCAAATAAGGTAAGAAGTAGAATATCCCCACCCCCTGCACTGAGATGAGCACAAACATCATCTTCATTTTAATTCTATATCGTTAGTCCTCCATCTCTGTGGGCTCTGTATCCGTGATTCAACCAACAGTTGATTTAAAATATTCAGAAAAAAAGCATCTGTACTGCGTATGCACATATACCTTTTCTTATCATTATTCCCTAAACAATACAGTATAACAACTATTTACATTGTATTAGGTATTATAAGTAATCTAGGGATGATTTAAAGTATGCATAGGTTATTCTGAATATTGCACCATTTTTTATCAGGGACTTAAGCATCTGCAGATTTTGGTTTAAAAAATTTTGGTCTCTACAGGGAGTCCTGGACCAATCCCTCACAGATACCTGGGGACAGCTGTGTATATAATGTATGTGATATATCTGATTACACATACATATCAGATATATGGGTACATACACACAGACACATACATACAATATACTTCTTCAAGGACTGAAGAAAGACTATTACAATAGCCTCCTTTCGTCTACCTGTGTCTACTCTTACCTGCCAGTATCCTGTGCTCTAGAGTAACCTGTTATCTACAAACAAGGTCTATAGATTAGCCAGTCTCTTGTTTTATAACTTTTTTGTTGTTGTTGTTGTTGTTGTTTTTGAGTTGGAGTCTCACTCGGTCACCCAGACTGGAGTGCAGTGGCCGCTCCCGGCCACCGCAGCCTTGACCTGCTGGGCTCTGGCGATCCTTCCACCTCAGACTTCCGAGTAACCGGAATTACAGGTGCGCGCTACCATGCCCGGCTGATTTTTTGATTTATTGTAGAGATGAGGTCTTGCTGCCCAGGCAGGTCTCGAACCCGCGGGCTCAGGCAATCCACTCACCTCAGCCTCCCAAAAGTACGGGATTATAGGCCGAGCCACCGAGCCCGGCTGTTTTATAACTTTTTAATGTCTTTCCATTGTTCTCATGATAATGCCTCTACCATGCCCCACAAAACCATATCCAGTCTATCCTGTCTACATTTCTAAAGTCATGTGTTATTATGTTCTCACACATTTAATGACATTCTTTGTCACATTGGACTTCTTTCTGTTCCTCATACTCTAGCCTGGACTCTGTTTTGGAACCTTTGAAATTATTGATCACTTTTTGGGGGAACACCTATTTACAAACTCTTCCTAAGGGTATCATCGAACTATGGCCACCACATGCTACAGAACAGACATTTACCAAATGTGGGCAGTGTCAAACACCTAGCATTTCCAGAGTTTGTGTGCTGCTGGTAGGCTGAGAGTTGACGGGAGATTGGTGGATACAGGCTGGGCTCAGCAAGGTGACTCTTCTAGTCCTGACAGGGCTCCCTCTAATCCTGGACTCAGTTGGCTCTCTTGGGGTGTCTTCATTCCACATGCCTCTCATTTTGCCCCCTGGATCAGCAAGATGCCCCTCGGTGTTCTTCTCAAGGCAGTGCACAAGACTGCTTGAGACCTGGCTGAGGGTCATACCGGTTATGTTCTGTTGCCTAAAGCATGCTCCATGGGCTGAATTCAGAGTCAAGGGATAGAGAAATATCCCCTAACCTCTTTTGTGGACTGAGTTACAAAGTCACAATAGCAAAGGTTGTGGATATGGGGAGGGGTGAAGTAGCTGATATTTCAAGCTACCACACCTCAGCTGGCTCCTTCTGATCACTCATTCTTAGCTCATTTGAGACTCTTCCTTATAGACATTATCCCTGCCTACAGGAGCATTTCAAAAAGAATATGTCTCTCTCTTTTGAGTTGGGGGACTTACTCTGTCACCTAGGCTGGAGTGCTGGGACATGATCACTGCTCTCCACAGCCTTGACCTTCTGGACTCAAGTAATTCTCTTGCCTCAGCCTCTCAAGTAGTTGGGACTACAAACATGCCACCACACCCAGCAAATTTTTTTTTTTTGTAGAGATGAGGTATCAGTATGTTGCCTAGGCCAGTCTCAGACTCCTAGGCTCAAGCAATCCTTCCTCCTCGGCCTCCCAAAATGCTGAGATTACAGGCACAAGTCACTGTACCCGGCTCGCAAAGAGTATTTCCATCAATTACTGCCTATTACTTCCTGAAATTATCTTTTTCACATATGCACTATCTGCGTTCCTCCCGCCTCAGTAGAGTATAAAATCTATACATCTACCCTCAGGATCTGAAACCATATAGATCTAAGATAGGCACTCAGTACAGTGCTGTTGGATAGATGACAGGTTTCAGTGTCGGTTTCTATTCACACTCGTTTTTGCATTTTATCTGATTTCACTTAGAATTAATGAGGACATGAGGTTTCTAGTCTAGGAGAATGTTCTGTGCCTTGGAGCAGGTTACTTCTCTCCTGCCCCAGGTTTCTTATCTGTAAAACAAAGCTATTAACCAGTATAGATTTGCACTTTGCTTTCAGCTCTGCCTGTCCCTGATTATGAACCCCGAGTCTATTGAACAAGGTAAATTTGCGTTGCTTTCATTCCCGAGTGCCCTGGGAAGTGATGTGTGCACAAACTGAACAACAGTGCCAGATATCGAAAGCCTTTCGGCAAGTGTCACTTAAGTCCCTACTAGGTCCACACACCATGTTAGAGAGAAAAGGAGGAGTCAAGATATCACAGGGAGGCAAAACCCCCACTATCAGGAACTCATAAGAACAGCAAATGTGAAATGTCAGTATAAATAGGTAAAAGGAACAACACCAAGAACGGACTTACAGGATTTGGGAGCGCCCTGAAGCATTGGTTCATCGCTAAGTATGATTGCTGCAAATGTTTTTGGCTATATTCTCTAATCTTTTTTTTTTTT
>NW_007260538.1:1060533-1084692 GCF_000164805.1 Carlito syrichta | reverse complement strand
GGGTCTCGAACCCACGGGTTCAGGCAATTCACTCACCTCAGCCTCCCAAAGGCGCGGGATTACAGGCTGAGCCACCGAGCCCAGCTTATTCTCTAATTTTAATGAAAAATTATTCAGCTGCTTTTTGATTGAGTGCCACACTTTCAAATATTCTACATATTTTGGATTAGTGTGTAGTATGTGATATGTCCTCTTTTATAAGTGTTTTAGTGAAAACTAAAGGCAACTTATTGTGCATTGTGGAAGATCTCTCTTGATTATCATGCCTCCTGAGAGTTGTGCAAACAGAACATTAATTTCTCCTGGACTTTTAGATAACATTAATGTTCATTTAGCTGACCATCTGTGTGATAACTGTCAAAAAAAGGTCTCGCCGGGCTCGGTGGCTCAGCCTGTAATCCCGTGCCTTTGGGAGGCTGAGGTGAGTGAATTGCCTGAGCCCGCGGGTTCGAGACCCACCTGGGCAACTTGGCGAGACCTCATCTCTACAATAAATCAAAATGAGCTGGGTGTGGTAGCGCGTGCCTGTAGTTCCAGCTACTCGGAAGGCTGAGGCAGAAGGATCGCCGGAGCCCAGCAGGTCGAGGCCGCGGTGGCCGGGAGCAGCCACTGCACTCCAGTCTGGGTGACAGAGTGAGACTCCAACTCAAAAAGAAAAAAAAATTTTTCGAGTAACCTTAAACACACAAATGAAAGAGAAGTAAGTCATTGGTCTTCATCAAAGTCATATGGCTTATGGGGTTGGAAGCCCAATTAGCTTTTAAAAGCTTTTATAAAACCCTTTCTGAATACCCAGAGAATGTGCTAGGATGGGCCCTGTGTGCAAGGTATTAAACCACTCCTGTTTCCTTAGTGTATCCTACATGTCAGAGTGATATGTGCTTATGCACTCCTGTCTTAAACATGACCCATGAAGCCCAGTAGTAAGCTCCTTATTGTTTGTTAGGATACCTTGGAAATCTACCATAATGTGACTTCTAAGGACTTTTATTAGTTTGACACTAAATGATACTTAATAGGGGGATGCTTAATAGCAGGGTGGTATATGCCAAGGTAAGGGGAAGAAAAAAGCATTGGTGGATTTTAATTGAACTCATACAAGCTTTAAAAATCCCTGGAAGTTTTAAGGATCTTAATATTTTAGAAAATACACGGGAACAGGAGCAAATTCTCTAAGACGTTCAATCCCAGTTTCGTTTCTCTAACCCTCCCAATGCTCTAAAAGATGTGTAGACTTTAAATTCAGCAGTGTGATCATTTATTTTAGGCTAAAATATGAGATATTGAGCAAGTAAAAGAAAAAACATATTTCGCTCCAGAGTTGGCCTTAGTTGCTTGGCCACAATTGCTGGCCTTCCCAAAAAGCCAATCCTGCAACATTTTAGTGTTTGTCATCGATATTTTTTCCCCTGAACCCTCCCTTCACACCTTTACCTCCTCCAGCCACTCACCTGCTTTCCAGCACATTTAAAATCGATCAGAAATCCTTCTCTCTTTCAAGTCTCTGAGACCTGATTTATTTCATGATTATATTAAAACACTTGGATCCAGCCAATGTATGTGCCCAGTTTTACTTTCTTCTCTGCTGGTAATGGAATTTTTATAGCATAATAAAATATTTGGGATCACATAGCATTTTTTATCTTCTATTTCCTTGAGCTGGTATAGTTTTACCTGCATGCTGTTAAACAAAACTTATGGGGTCTGACAATTAAGTTGGCCAACTTGCCACCAGGTGCCCACTGTGTGCTCAGTGTCTTACAGCTGTGTTCATGTGGCGAGTCTTGCTGACTGACATTCATTATTGTTGCATGTTTCTGTGTGCCATCTTGAGAATGTTGGAGTTTGAATTAGAGCAATGAACATACATTAAGTTTCTTGTGAAACTTGGCAAGAATGGAAGTGAAATCAGGGACATGTTAGTCCAATTTTATGAGGCTAATTCCCTGAAGAAAATGGCAGTACAAATGGATTAAATGTTCTTCCGAGAGGTGCAAAAGCATCACTGATGAAGAGAGGTCAGGACAGCCAATAATGAGCGGAACCGGTGAAAACATTGCAAAAATTAATCGAATTGTGCATCAAAATTATTGGCTGACTGTGAGAAGTATAGCAGACCAAATAAACATCAATAGAGAAACAGTTAGGAAAATCTTAACTGGAAATCTTGGCATGAGAAAGGTGTGTGCCAAAATGATCCTGAAGGCGCTCTTGCATCAGGACAATGCACCAGCTGACACTATCTGTGAGGGAGTTTTTAGCCAGTCTCCAAATAGCTATATTGGAACACCCTCCCTACTCACCTGATCTGGCCCCTCATGACTTTTTTTTTTTTTTTTACCTAAAGATAAAGGAAATATTGAAAGGAAAACATTTTGATGAGATTCAAGACATCAAGGGTAATACAGTGACAGCTCTGATGGCCATTCCAGAAAAAGAGTTCCAAAATTGATTTGACAGATGTGGGCTAGGCACAGGGGAGTTCTTCAAAGGTGACCATAGTGATATTCAGCAATGAGGTATGGAGCATCTTGTCTAGGACAGTTCATGAACTTAATTGTTGCATCTGGTATTTCACCATGATTATGTTAGGAAAACAAACTAACAAACAAACAGTCTAGGGTGTCTGTAGCTTCTATGTTTGCAAGTCAGAAACAGATTCTCCAGCCATCGAATTTCCCTGACTTTTTGTATCCTATTGCCTCTAAACTGTTGACCTCTCTTCATAGTGATTACTTTTAGGGAGTGAGTATTCTGACTTTTGGAGGAAAGTTTGGGGAACCTGAGCCTCACTCTGTTGCCTCCTGACCTCTGTGTAGCATCGGTGTGGGGGTCTATCCAGGAACTCCCATTCTGTGTTTCTCTCCTCCTTCCTCATTCTCATGATCCTCACTGTCATTGCTGAACAGGCAATATATGTGCATGAACAAAACTGCAAAGTCCAGGGGCTTTGACTATTAACATGGTCCTCTTTTCAGTGTCTTCCAAAACCCCTATTTCAGAGTTGTGTCCCTTTTCCTGTATTTCCTTTCAGAGATACGCTTTTACAGATAGAGACCCATACGACCTTTGCTCCATCTTCACAAATGTTAACATAGCACACACAGTCTGTTCTGCGTCTTGCTTGGTGTCCACTGAGAATGTATCTCACATGACATTTCTGCATCAGAACATATAGATCTGGCTCATCCTTTTTAATAGGTACATAGTATTTTATTGGGCAGATGTATCATGATTTATTTAAGCGGTCCCCTCCTAGGTTATATTTAACTTCTTCCCAATCTTGTTTTATATAATACCACAAAATAATTTGTGCCCATCATATATTACATGTAGAAATATATGTATACTAAATGCTTAGAAGTTGGATTAAGGCTGGGCACAGTAGCTCACGCCTGTAATGCCAGCATTCTGGGAGATGGAGACGAGAGTATTGCCTGAGCCCACGGGTTCGAGACCAGCCTAGGCAACTTGGTGAGACTTTGTCTCAACAATAATTCAAAAAATCAGCTGAGCATGGTGGCACGTGCCTGTGATTCCAGCTACTTAGAAGGCTGAGGTGGAAGGATTGCCTGAGCCCTGTAGGTTGAGGCTACGGTGGCCATGAGCGTGCCACTGCCCTCCAGCCTGGGCGGCAGAGTGAGACTCTGACTCAAAAAAAAAAAAAAGTTGGATTAAAGGAAAGATATATTTTTGCCAAATTCTATAGAACTATTGGACTAGCCTGTGAAATGGAAGATTTTTTTTTTTTTAGATTGGAAAAGACAATTTATTTAGAAAGTAAATTAGAAAGAAAGAGAAAGAGAGAGAGGATATTCACCTCTCCAAGGTAGGAGAGGGGACCAAAGCTTAGAAAACATGGTTGCAGCCATAGCTCAAAGAGTATATGGCCATACCGGAGCTTAGTAAAGCAATGACCTGGAAGAATTCAAAAATAAAAATAGTGCCATAGTACTAAAATAGGCAAGAGTTGTATTTCTAATGACCATCATTTAAGAATGTCTCTCAGTTTTTCTCATTCCATCTTGGTTCAGCTAGAAAACTGATCAGGAGAACCTGGGGAGAGAGGACCATATTTTACCAATTCCAAACTCTTTTTTTGACTTTCTGAGATCAGATGGGCATGACATTCGAAGGTTTCTTACAGTTATATTTAGCAGTGTTCTTGCTTTCTTAGGATTACATAAACTAAGGCATGTCTTACAATCACTAGTGCTTTAAATTTAATACAGTTTGGTGCTCTTTATAACAGAAAGCAGAACAGATAATTGTAGTTTAAAAACCATAAAAATATTAGTCTTTTTTTCAAATATGTTATTTAAATAAATTTTCAATTTAGTGCAAACTCTCTAGGTTGATAATTCAGCACTATTTTCTAATTGTTCGTGCTGTATTTTACCAGCAATGTGAACTCATCTTGAATTTCTTAAGAAAAAAGATGATATTGACCAGGTGTGGTGGCTCACACCTGTAATCCCAGCACTTTGAGAAGTGGAGGCAGGAGGATTGCCTGAGTCCAGTGGTTCGAGACCAGCCTGGGCAACTTGGTGAGACCTTGCATTTACAATAAATTTTTTTTTAAAAGATGATTTTTTTTATTTATCCTTGTAGTTATTTATTAAGCAGCCAGAAATATCCATTTAAATATGCATCATGTCATATACTCTCAAGCTCAAAATTTTCATGTTTTATGTTTTCTCGTTTCTCTGAATTAATTCTAAGTTATTTGCAAATAGTTTCCCTCATTAGAAAAATGTCTTCATGAGGTCAGATTTCTTTTTTTCTTCTCAATATACCTTCAGTGACTGGTTTACAATAGACATTTGCTAACCACATGTTGAGTGAATGTATCTTTATAGCCCCGTCATAGTTCCAACCCTCTCCCCAAAAAGCCAATTTCACTTAAATTACTGATTGAATGATGGGATTATTTCTATTTGACTTGACCACTATTTTCAAAAAGAGAGAACGGCATGTGCCAAACCACTACAAAGCTCGGCACATATATTCACGGTTCCTTAAGCCTTCTTCCAAAACACGATATTCCGTGGATGCTGAGAAACACCTTGATGCTTGATGATGTGAATGATTCATGGCTTTAGAAATTCCACCACTGTCCTTAGGTAGAAGGGAGGCATAGTAGATAATTGATGTTGTCACTTAATGGCTAATCAGAAAGCAATGGTTGTGAGCATGTCTCTTGCCACCCTGTTGATCTGCCTCACCAGGGCCTGGACTCTGTCCCCTTTTTCCTCCATGCAGGCTCTCTGACTGCTAGTCAGTTTGCATCACCTCCTCCTCCCTTCCGTTAGGTTGGAGACATTCTGCCCTCGTCCTTCTTGTGGATTCCTGAGGTGCGCAGACGTCCTTGTCATTCTTTTTCTTTCTTCTCTTTCACGGTAACACAACCACAACTTCACATGGTCACCCAACTCTTGTGAATAAAGAACGGCTGTTGAGCTTCCCTTCACATGGGTGTTGCCAGAAGTCAGAGTTCTTTTCTTTTCTTTTTTTTTTTTTGAGTTGGAGTCTCACTCTGTCGCCCAGACTGGAGTGCGGTGGCCGCTCCCGGCCACCGCGGCCTCGACCTGCTGGACTCCGGCGATCCTTCCGAGTAGCCAGAACTACAAGTGCATGCTACCACGCCTGGCTGATTTTCTATTTATTGTAGAGATGAGGTCTCACCAAGTTGCCCAGGCGGGTCTTGAACCTGCGGGCTCAGGCACTCCACCCACCTCAGCCTCCCAAAGGCACGGGATTACAGGCTGAGCCACTGAGCCTGGCTCCAGAGTTCTTTTCAGTGGGAATGTGGTGAAGATGATGTGTGCCGTTTTCAAGCTGGGCCATGGCAAGGAGTCAAGGTCTCCTGGACCTCTCCCTCCAAGTTGGTTAGAATGTGAGCATGGGAAGGAGCCATCTTGGACCGTGTAGACAAACAAGGGCAAAACAGCAAGGATGGAAGCCAAGAGACAAGAAGTCCAAATCCTGTCACCGTTGAACGCTGGTGGCCTTAGGAAAGACAGACTGCTGTTTACTTAAGCCACTGTTTATTTTGGGTCTCTGTTCTAGCAGCTGAAACTTTTTCCTAAGGGATGCTCTTCTTACACATCATTTATGGAGCCAAGGAAAAAGAATAAGAGCAAAATCATGTCTCTGATTCTTCGAACAAGTGACCAGGCTCCCACAATATGGGCGAGACGGAGGGCGAAAAGCTAAATGACATTTGGAAGACTGTGCAGGGTACTTGGGAGAACAGTGATAGGAGAGGCAGGTAATTGATACCAGGGGTTACCTTGTGTGGTGACTGCATTAGAAGAGACCTGTGGTGGCAAGTCGGCTGCAATGATCTGTTTCCGCTGCGAGAATGTCAGAACATGGCCGTGCTGATGTGGCAGTCCTTTATGACTCAGGAGCAAAGGAGCAACGTGTCACGGATGGGGGTTTACTCATCTCAACCTTACCAAGAGATGGCACCTGGAGAAATGCATTTCATCCCAGACACCTCATTACCAGAGAGACACAGACAAATTGGATGGGACTTGGAGAGGAAGGAAAAAAATTCAAAAATAAAAAGAGCAACGCATTAGCCAAGGCATGGAGGGAATTGATTTATGAAGAAAGATTAAAAGAGCTAAATATGTATCTCTTGGCTAAGTGGTAACTAAAAGGGAGCATAATATATTTGAAAGGGTAGAGGCAAGACACACAAAAAGGAACCATTTAATTGAGTCTCAGAAGGGGTTGACTAAAAACAGTGAAATTCAGAAAAGAGAAACATACTCCAAAAATCCGGGGAACAATCCAGGCAGTGAAATCCGTTTGATCACATTCATCTTGCAGCAGGAGATTCACTACTTAATGGACTTAATCCTGCTGCTAGGAACAGAATAAATGTTTTTATGTTGCGATGTGGTAACTCTCTCTGCTCACTGAGGGACTGCGGTCATGTATTTACGGAGTCAGCCATGAGGATAAGCTTTGGCCCACCTGCCCACAAGAAATCAAGCAGGCAATTCATGGGAATCAGGTAGTTGTTCTGGAGAATGCATGTAATCTGCCTCAGAGTTCTTCCTCTATGGTGTTTGCTGAAGGTTGAAATCCGTGTGGGGGTCCAGACTTGGGGTGGAGGAGGGAAACAGCAAAAAGAGAAAGCTGGAAGTGCATATTTATTTATATACTCAAATCATTTATTCTTGCAAATGCAGCCAGGCACCAATTGTCTCCCCACCCAATAAAGAACTTCTGGCTGGGGTTTCCTATTTGCATTTTTCTTTTGAAAAAGAAACATAAAAAAAGGGTTCTTTTAAGCCATTTGAACAGCCACAAGATTTCCTCTGTTTTAAACCACTGATCCTGTATTATAAGGCACAGTCAAAGGCCTTTCAGATCATGTTTGCATGAATAGTAAAGATAAATGATTTTGTAGCTATTTTCCATTTGGGGGTGTGACTTTAGAGGCACAATAATTAATATATTTAAAACTAAATATTACTTAGCTTTATAAAGTGAGTGTACCCTATTATTTAGAAATTGAAAAGGGGAAAAACACAATTTATCTTTTATTCACCTACTCTGCAAACTCCATTAACACTAGTTCAGGCATTTTTTTCTATTCCTATTATTTGTCTTAAAGAATGTCTGTTTATACTATAAGAAGGGGATTGGCAGTGGTGAAAACTGCCAGGGAACAGTGGGGGTGGGAGTGGCAGTAATGGGAAACTGCCAGGAGGGCAGGGGCACACCTCATCAACAAGGGTACCTGCATAGTGAACATTTGAATACCTAACCCTGAATTATACCCCACGTCTTTAAAATAAACAATGTATAATAAAAAAAGAATTTATGTTTAGAACAAAATAGGGACCCAAT
This sequence comes from Carlito syrichta, assembly GCF_000164805.1. NCBI lineage: Eukaryota > Metazoa > Chordata > Mammalia > Primates > Tarsiidae > Carlito > Carlito syrichta. The sequence continues at coordinate 1,076,823 of NW_007260538.1, read as the reverse complement.
CATTGCAAACTTAACACTTACAATTATGAATGTTTATTCATGAGTGATTCAGATCTAGAGGACACGCATCCCAAATTATTCTGGAATGCAGACCAGTCATGTTAGCCAGAGAGTGGACCTAGTTCGCTATGACTGGCTGTGACTCCTCAAAGAAGACCACATCTTTTTTTTTCCTTTCCTGAATTGGAGTCTCGCTCCATCGCCTAGGCTGGAGTGCGGTGGCACACTCATGGCCACCCCAGTGTCGACCTGCTGGGCTCCGGTGATCATTCTGCCTCAGCCTTCCAAATAACTGGAACGACAGGTGCACGCTAACCTGCCCGGCTAATTTTTTATTTATTGTAGAGACAAGGTCTTGCCAAGTTGCCCGGACTGGTCTCGAACCCACAGGCTCAGGCAATCCACTCGCCTCGGCCTCCCAAAGTGCTGGAATTACAGGCTGAGAAGACCACATCTTAATCCCTGGAATCAGTGAATGAATGCACTGCTTAAAGTGGTAAAAGGAATTTTGAAGGTACGATGAAGGATCTTGAGATAAGACATGCTTCTGAATGAGTTAGGTAGATCCACAGCAATTACAGGAGTGATTCTAGGAGGGGAATAGAGTCAGAATCAGAAGTGGAGATATAATAACAGAAACCGTCGTAGTGATGTAAGGCCACAAACCAAGGAATGTGGGCAGCCACAAGAAGCTGGAAGAGGCAGGAAAGTGACTTCGGCCTTGGAGACTCCAACAGGAACTCAGCCCTGCCTGCACGGTGACTTTGATCTGCTGAGACTGATCATGAACTTCTGACCTCCAGAACTATGATATGATTAACTGGTGTAGGCTTGAGCCAAGAGTGTGGTAATTTTCTTTTTATCAGCAGTAAGAGACTGAGCAGCATTTCCAGCATTTCTGTCTCGTTGAAGGTACGTTTGTATTGTTTCTCACTCCCCTTTGCAGTAATAGAAACTGTGCTTCTTTGTGGAAACTACCCATTGGATAGAAGGAAATGGATGGTGAGGGCTGAGAGGGCCTGGGTATGTCTCAAGACGGTGCATGAGTCCGAATGAAAATGTGATTCTGGAAAAAGCTAGATGTCCGCACAAGTGCACAACCTGTCATATTTGCGAGTTTGGGAATGCATTTATAAAAAAAAATTTTTCTTTTAAAAATATGGGGCACAATTCAGGGTTAGGTATACAAATATTCATTATGCAGGTATCCTTGTTGATGAGGTATGCCCCCGTCTCCTGGCAATTTTCCACTCCTACCAATCCCTTTCTCATAGTATTATGATAATTGTTCAAGGTCCGCTTATGAGTGAAAACATGTGATACTTGGTTCTTTGTTTGTATAATAGATCACTCAGTGTTATAGACTCAAAGTCTATTCAAGTTGCTGCAAAGTTCATAACTTTGCCCTTCTTTATGGCTGCGTAATGGGGAATGCATTTTTTTGAGATCTCTGGATTGAGTAATTTTTAATGATAGGTTTTCCTCTAGTGTTAATGACTATGTACATATTCCTTTAAATTTTGTATTTCATTTGACATTTTATTAGCATTTTCTACCTCATTTTATGGTTTTTGGACCTATATATCCAACTGTGATGTGAGGGATTTATACATCTTTATCATGTGAAGTCAGTGGAATTTGTGTTTGTGTATGGTTTGTGGTATCTTTCTCACATTTTCGTTTTTTTTGTTGTTGTTGGTTTTGAGTTGGAGTCTCACTCTGTCGCCCAGACTGGAGTGCAGTGGCCGCTCCCGGCCACCACAGCCTTGACCTGCTGGGCTCCAGCGATCCTTCCGCCTCAGCCTTCCAAGTAGCCGGAATTACAGGTGCGCGCTACCACGCCCGGCTGATATTTTGATTTATTATAGAGATGAGGTCTCGCTACCCAGGTGGGTCTCGAACCCGCGGGCTCAGGCAATCCACTCACTCAGCCTCCCAAAGCGTGTGATTACAGGCTGAGCCCCCGAGCCTGACTATTTTCGTTTTTTTAATTATTTATTTAAAAGGTGTGGGGTACAATTTAGGGTTAGGCACATAAGCGGTCATTGTGCAGGTAAGGTTTGGGTACCCTTATTGACATTATGTGTCCACCCGCTCCCCTGGCAGTTTCCCACTATTGCCCATCCCTTTCTTATAGTATTATGGTAAATGCTCAGGTCTGCTTATGAGTGAGAACTCGTGGAACTCAGTTCTTGGTTTCTGTGATAGATCACTGAGTATTACAGACTCTAAATGCACCCAAGTTGCTGTGAAGTTCATAATTTTGTCCTTCTTTATGGCTGCATAATATTCCACCGTGTATATGTACCACATTTTCTTTGTCCAGTCCACTTTCGATGGGCAGCACAACTGGTTCCGTGTTTTTGGTATTGTGAACAATGCTGCAATAAACATGCAAGTGCAGGTATCTTTTTATAGTGTGATTTGAGTTCCTCCAGGTATTGTCCCAGAAGGGGGGTTGTGGGGTCATATGGAAGGTACTAGTTTACACTCTCTCCAACAGTGTGGAAGCAATCCCTTTGCCCTGCATCCTTTTCAGCATCTGTTGTCTGTGAGTTATTGATGATGGCCATTCTGAGTGGAATTAGGTGGTATCTCAGTGTGGTTTTTAATGTGCATTTCTTTGATGATTAGTGAGGCTGAGCATTTTTTCATGTATCTGTTGACTACTCATATGCTTTCTTTTGAGAAGTTTCTATTCATATCTTTTGCCCTTTTTTTTTTTTTTTTTTGAGTCGGAGTCTCACTCTGTCGCCCAGACTGGAGTGCAGCGGCCGCTCCCGGCCACCGCAGCCTTGACCTGCTGGGCTCCAGCGATCCTTCCGCCTCAGCCTTCCAAGTAACCGGAATTACAGGCATGCGCTACCATGCCTGGCTGATTTTTTGATTTGTTGTAGAGATGAGGTCTCGCTGCCCAGGCGGGTCTCGAACCCGCGGGCTCAGGCCATCCACTCACCTCAGCCTCCCAAAGGCGCGGGATTACAGGCTGAGCCACCGAGCCCAGCAACCCTTTTTTTTTTTTTAAGTCCGAGTCTCACTCTGTTGCCCAGATTGGAGTGCAGTGGCCACTCCCAGCCACTGCAGCCTCGACCTGCTGGGCTCCAGCGATCCTTCCACCTCAGCCTTCCGAGTAACCGAAATTACAGGCGTACGCTACCATGCCTGGCTGATTTTTTTATTTATTGTAGAGATGAGGTCTCGCCAACTTGTCCAGGCGGGTCTCGAACCCGCGGGCTCAGGCAATCCACTCACCTCTGCCTCCGAAAGCACGGGATTACGGGCTGAGCCACCAAGCCTGGCTCTTTTGCCCATTTTTAACGGGCCTGTTTTTTTTTTTTCCGGCACATTTGAGTTCCTTATACATCGTGGATGTTAGGCCTTTTGTCAGATATACAGTTGGCAAAAGTTTTTTCCTAGTCTATGGGCTGTTTCCCTGCTCTCTTGATGGTTTCTTTTGCTTTGCAGAAGCTTTTCAGTTTGATGAGAACCCATTTGTCTATCTTACCTTTTTCTTTCTCATATTTCTTTATTTTTCTATGGATTTGAAATGCTGTCTTCATCTCATATTATGTACCTGTATTAGTTAAGATAGGCTCAGCTATAGTATAGTAACAAGCCTTGAAGATCATTGGTGTGTGTTATGGACTGAATGTTTGTGTCACCCCCAAATTCGTATGTTAACATTCTAACTCCCAATGTCATAGTATTAGGAAGTGGAACCTTTAGGATATAATTAGGCCATGAGAATGGAGCCCTCATGAATGGGATTAGTGCCCCTGTAGATTTCAGACAGCCCTCTTGCTCTCTGCACATGAGACTTCAACTAGAAGTCAACTGTCCACAACCTGGAAGAGGGCCCTCACCAAACCTGACCGCGCTGGCACCTTGATCACAGACTTCCCATCTCTAGAACGGTGAGAAATATATTTGTATTGTTATAAACCACGCAGTCTGTGGCACTCTGTTTTAGCAGCCCAAACTAAGGCAATATAACCTATGAAATTTGAGTTTCTCCCATAAGCACAGCCCAAGGTGGGTCCTGGGGCCATGATCATCTTGACATTATCCTGTCTATAGCAGATGGCCTTCAGGATGGTCACCACAGGGCAGCATGGGCCGCAGGATGGAAGGCATGATTTTAAGGGGTAAGGCTATGTCACATTCAGGAGGCAAATCTCAGTTGGCTGTCCCCAACCAGATGCAGAGGAGACTGGGAACCTTTAGCAATGGCATGAATGGAAGGATGAAGAATCATGGTGAACTTACAACCCTATCTCTGCCATAGGACAGTGTGCATGACTCTGCTTCTAGATTCTCTATTATATTCTACAGAACTATTTGTCTATTCTTATTTCAGCACAATTGTCTTTTAATTACTATTATTACAGTTTTGCAGCACATTTTGACATAGAGTAGGACAATCTGTCTCTATTATATGTACCCCCTACATACTCTTAGCTCCCCTTAGGCATAATGAATTAATTTTTTAAAATTATCAAGATATACCCCCTCACAGATACACAGCAATCTCACTGGCATGTTGACTGGAAATGCATTCTAGTAGACTATCATTTTGGGAAGACATCGATATTTGTATATTATTTGTCCTTGTGCTAGATGCCTCCACAACACCCACAATCTAATTTGAAGTCCCTTTGAAATAATTCCAGGGATGGTCAACATGTGATACAAATTCATGGTTGACATGTGATACAAATCAAACGTGGAATTCCATGTCAGCAGATCCTTTCACGCACCAGTCACTTGTGCATTTGAGGAATCCTTTGAGGGAGCCGTGAACATGCCAGTCATCTCTGCGAGTGCCTCAGTCATGACTGATGTAGGGTGATGTAGGGTGACACCCTGGCCATGATGTGTCCAGCAAACGACAGAGCTCCACTTTCAGACATGTTGAAAAGTTGCTGGTCTTTTTTGTGGATTACTGATGTGTGGCTCCAAAACTAGTGGAGAAATTTAAGAGCATGTTTACCTTCCTCTTCCTCACCAAACCTCATCCCCGACAAATAGAACATGGGCATGACCATGTGGATATCACACTTTGGATGTTTCCTTTGAAGTAAACGGTGTTTTTCCTTATAATGTTCCATTTATATTAGTAGTGAACGGGTCTTGTTCTGCAATTTATTATAATATATATTTAAATTTTCTAGCATTTATATGATTACATTTATTTCATTCATAAGGATAAAACTCAATCACCTCTAAATAATAATAATAGGCCGGGATTGGTGGCTCAGCCCATAATCACAGCACTTTGGGAGGCCGAGGCGAGTGGATTGCCTGAGCCTGCAGGTTCAAGACCAGCCTGGGCAACTTGGCGAGACCTAGTCTCTATAATAAATAAAAAATTAACTGGGTGCGGTATTGCATGCCTGTAGTTCTGGCTACTTGGAAGGCTGAGGAGGAAGGATCGCTGGAGCCCAGCAGGTCAACCCTGGGGTAGCCATGAGTGGGCCACTGCACTCCAGCCTATGCAAAGGACTGAGACTCCAACTCAATAAATAAATAGATAGATAGATAGATAATACAGTATCGTTTATTACTGGTATGTGTTACATTTCAGCATTGTTTTAGCTGCTTTAATGAATCTAATCAGTTAATTTAATTAATATAGTTGATTTAATTAATTTGGCAAGACAATCTAATCAATTGATTTGATTGATTTAATCAATTAATTGAATCCACAAAATCATACCTTAGTGGAACTGCCATTTTCTTCATTTTCAGTGGAGGAAATGCCATGTAACATTCCAGGAAATGTCCCCAGATCTTTCAGATATTAAGCAGACTCAAGATATAGTACTCCACACTGAGACTGTTTTTATTTTTTTATTTTAAAGATGTGGAGTATAATTCAGGGTTAGGTATACAAATGTGCATTATGCAGGTATCCTTGTTGATGTGGTGTGCCCCTCCCTCCTCTGGCAGTTTCCTTCAACAGCCAATCCCACCCCCCTTCCCTGGCAGTTTCCCACTACTACCAATTCCTTTCTTATAGTATTATGATAATTGTTCAAGTTCCGCTTATGAGTGAGAACATATGGTTTCTGTGGTAGACCACTGAGTATTACAGACTCTAAATCCATCCAAGGTGCTGCGAAGTCCATATGTTGGTCCTTCTTTATGACTGCATAACATTCCATTGTGTATATGTACCACATTTTTTTTTATCCAGTCCAGCTTCTATGGGCAGCATGGTTGGTTCCATGATTTTGCTATTGTGAATAGAGCTGCAACAAACATGCAGATGTGTGATGGTTTCCTTCTCTGTGGGTACATATGCATGCTTTTAGAGCTATTCTTTCTCTTTACCATTACTCATCTTATTACACATGATGAATGTCTTAGAGAAAGCCTTGATCTTTTTCACACTATCCCACAGCATTCTAGTCTTTGATAGACCGATTGTGCCATTTGAAATAATGCAGTAGTTCCAGCTTGCAATGTGGAGCCAAGCCCCATGGAGCCCAGACTAGGCCCACTGGTTCATTCATCCTCCTGGGACCAATGGACTAAGCTAAGAAATGTTCTCCATTGTGATGGTGGAAAGGCAACAGAGAAAGGCTCATCACTCCAACCTGCTGCCAGCCAGCGGGCATCACACCTGCTCACACCCCATTGGCCAAAGCAAGTCACATGGCAGAGTCAAGGCAAGGGGAGGGGAAGGGAAATCACATATCCAAGCTCAAACACCATTAAGATGGCAAATTAGGCTTCTTTTATAGCAAGAATGGAAAGGAAGGTATACTCTGAAGCAATAATCAGCATAAATCAAAGGACCTGCATTTTAAAGGCATGTTATTAAGTGAAAAAATTGTAAAGTGAGAGTAAGAGAAGGCTTTCATTTATGTTAATAATAAACTAGAGATAGAAACTGCATCTGAAGTGGGATATTGAATGGCAAAGGAGAAAGGATCTTTCTTTTTCTGCTTTGAAACTTTCTGACGACTTGAATCGTTTTGCCTTTTGCTCCTTCAGTAAAAACTACAGCAATCAGCCGGACTCAGTGGCTTAGCCTGTAATCCCGCACATTGGGAAGCTGAGGTGAGTGAATTGCCTGAGGCCGCGAGTTCGAGCCCCGCCTGGGCAACTTGGCGAAACCTCATCTCTACAATAAATCAAAAAAATTAGCCGGGTGTGATAGCGCGCACCTGGAGTTCTGGCCACTTGGAAGGCTGAGGCGACAGGATCACCGGAGCCCAGCAGGTCGAGGCTGCGGTGGCTGGATGCGGCCACTGCACTCCAGTCTGGGCGACAGGGTGAGCCTCCAACTCAAAAAAAAAAAAAGAAAAAAAAACTACAGCAATCAAACACTTTTGAAGTTAGGGAAAATTTTTGCCAAATAATTATTTACGATCTCTCCCTTTCCATCACTACAGAGTGTGGTTTATGATCTCTGACTCTTGAACCATGTTTAACTGAAGTTATCATAAGAAAATTAAGTGTTACCCAAAGGAGTAAGAAAATGAGCCGTATAACACATTGATGGTTATAATTCATGTAGTTAAAAACCTTCTGAGTTTTGGCAATAAATATCAAAAGACTTAAGTCTTTGCATGCCCTTTGATGATTCACTGCAATTCAAAGAATTTATTTTAAGAAAATAAACAAGAATATTAAAATAAAAAAAGAAGGACTGGGCTCCGTGGCTCAGCTTGTGATCCTGCACCTTGGGAGGCCTAGGTAAGTAAATTGCCTGAGCCTGAGGGTTCGAGACCCGCCTGGGCAACTTGGCAAGACCTCATCTATACAATAAATCTAAAAAATTAGCTGGTTGTGGTAGTGTGCTCCTGTAGTTCCAGCTACTTGGAAGGCTGAGGCGGAAGGATCGCCAGAACCCAGCAGATCGAGGCTGTGGTGGCCGTGAGCGGCCACTGCCCTCCAGTCTGGGCAACAGCGTGAGACTCCAACTCAAAAAAAATTAAATTAAATTAAATTAAAAAGGAGAAAAGACAATTAAGTGTTCCCTACTGGACAAAAGGCTAACAAATTTTGGAAATAGAAACATTTGTTTACAAAAGAGAAAATATATAAGAAAACTCAGATGAACTGATAATCAAAGAAGTTAAAACAAAAATAAACTAACTTTTTTCCTTTTGTCTGTTGAAACAGGAAGTTAAAAATTAAATGAGAACACCCAATGTGTGGATGAGCCCTTGGTGACGTTGCTGTATTCTTTTCCTAGTTTTACACATGGCTGATTCTTTCTAGCCATTCAGGTCTCGAGGGATTCTCTCCTCAGAGACACCCACTGCACTGCGTATCCCCTACTGATCTCTCTCCATCCTGTTATCCCATTTTACTTTCTTCAATGTGTGTATGTTGTATATTTGCTTATGGGTCTATCCCCACTGAAGTACAAGGTCTATGAAAGCACACGTGTTCCCTTCCGCCTAGCATACCTGGGATAATGACTGCTTGTTACAGCAACAAAACTACCATCTTAAAATATATCATCAGTAAACGTTTCCTTTTTTGAACCACCACCATTAGTTTATGGGACATTTTATCATCCTAAAACTTCCTTCATGCAGTCATTCCTTAGTCAATTCTTACCTTCCCTCTCCCCTAAACCACTGGCAACCTGTAACCTGTTTCCCATGGTTATAGTTTTGTCATTTCAAGACTGTTAGATAAAGGTCAGCACACAGTATGAAGCCACAATTAAGATTTTGAGGGCTTATCATGTGCTAAGAATCATTCTATATATTTTCTATGCACATAATCTCATAAAACCTCTTTGATATTATTTTCATTATGTAGATCATGAAAACACGTCACGGGTCTTACAGCTAGCATGGATATTGTTTGCCACGTTCTCAGTAGTAGGAAGTGCATGCTGATGTTCACATCCCAGCATGTGGCTCTCAGAGCTCCTCACCACACTGTTTCATAGGTGCCCGGTAGTCTCTGACCAATGGATGGCTATGCACTCACTTCCAGGACCTGGCATTCTGCATCGTGAGCAATGAAGTTACTCATAACCTGGGTCTGTGAACCCACCTTGGGGATAAGTCTCAGAGCCACACTCCTGAATAACCTAAGTGTCTGATAAGTTTCACTGCAGCATGGCTGATAAGAATGGAAAGAAGCCTAGTGTCCAGCAACCTTGTGGGAAGTACAGTGGCCGTGTGCTCCCCAAACTGCTGGAAGGAAAAAAGAATTGTGCTGCTGTCAAAATAGTGATAGTGGGGTTGACTGTATGAGTTGTGAAGTATAAGTCCTTGCTCTGCCACAATGTAAAAGCCAAACATGTGTCATCAAGATAGGAAATAAAACCAGAGAAAACCTAGCACGCCTTGGCATAATACAGTCGATGCTGACTCTCCTGTCTGTGCCAGCTGCATTTCATCAATTTTCTTGCTGTTAGCACAAATGAACTGTGACTGATAGTGGTGTTCTGGGCATGGGGGATGGCTTACAAATGGTGGTAAAATAAAGCTTGGGTTTTGGCTGTCTTAGTCTGTGTGTGTTGCTCTGTGGGAATACCTGGGCCTGAGTGATTTATAAAAAAAGAGGCATCTTTGGCTCATGGTTCTGCTGGTTGTACAAGAAGCGTGGTGCCAACATCTGCTGCTGGTGAGGGCTTCAGACTCTTCCCCCTATGGTGAAAGGAGAAGTCGTCCCAGGTATAACATGGCGACAAAGGAAGCAAGAGAGGTGGGGAAGGGTTCTTTTTTTTTTTTTTAACCAGCCAGCCTTTGAGGGTCCTCTCTAGGGAACTCAGGAGACCAGCACCTAGCTGTTCTTGAAGGATCTGCCCCTAGGATCCCAAACACCTCCCATGAGGCCCTACTTCCAACACTGGGGATGACATTTCAATATAAGGTTTGGAGGGACAGAGATCCAAACTATGGTACTGACCACAAACATTGTCAGAGTGCCTTGAGGAATAACTGAAATGGAGAAGTCTAGCAGCCGGGCTTGGTGGCTCAGCCTGTAATCCCGCGCTTTTGGTCGGCTGAAGTGAGTGGATTGCCTGAGCCCGCAGGTTCGAGACCCACCTGGGCAGTGAGACCTCATCTCTACAATAAATCAAAAAATCAGTCGGGCGTGGTAGCGCATGCCTGTAATTCTGGCTACTTGGAAGGCTGAGGTGGAAGGATCGCCGGAGCCCAGCAGGTCGAGGCTGTGGTGGCCGGGAGCGGCCACTGCACTCTAGTCTGGGAGACAGAGTGACACTCCAACTCAAAAAAAAAAAAAGAAAAAGAGAAGTCTAGCACAGTTGATTGTTATTAGTAGAACTCTTTCATCATTGTCTATCTGATGCCAATTTGGAGGTCCAGATTTTCCCACCAGGATCCTGCCCATGACTTGAAATTTCTAAAGACCAGTGATGGACTGGATCAATCTGATTTATATGAGCAGGATAGAGGTCACAACAAGTGGAGATGTTTAAACAAATCGCAGAAAGTGTGTCACTAGGTTTTTAAGAGGATATTCAGAAGGATGCAGACTTCTCTTCATAAATAGAGATGATTCTAGACTTCATCAGGCTTTTCTCCAGCATTTTTTGTGGGTAACATTCTCATGTAACACAAGACATTTTTGTTGGGCACCTTCCAGAAATATTTCGATTGCTGTCAAATTCAACTCCAATTCCAGGCACGGATGTGGTGATCAGTCTTGTACAAGGGTCAGCTAGATTGGTGCGGGTGTGATGTGACACCTCACATTTCAGTTACATACTCTGCACCTTGTTTTCTACTTCAGGGTTTCTCTCACCCGAGGAAACCACTTGGCATTCAGGTGTGTGCATCCCAGAAACATGGAGAAGTAAATGCTTCATGGGGCAACCTTGGCCATTTGGGGAGCTCACTGATAATGACTCTCTGATTTCCTTCCTCAAGCGGGTGGCTCTTCTGACCCTGTGATCCTATCCACAATTCCTAAGGTCAAGTAGCCCACTTGCCTCTCCAGATGGCCGATTTGGCAGCACATCTAGTTACTCGCCTTTTGTCTCTGCTTTTGCCATGTGTCACCTCCTCCCTCACCCTGAGATCACATTTCCAAATAGACCCCTCAAAGCCTGCTTTACCTTAGACTTTCTTTTGGCAGAATTCATGCTAAAGTGTCTCTAAATGAAAAACAAACACACAAAAAGCTCTGTACATTTTAAGAAAGAAGCTGAATTTAGTTGAAATTTCAGTTTTCTCTCGTGGCAAGACTGTCCTAACATCCAATGTTTCTTTCTTTTAAAAGGGCAAATAATCAGATAGTATCAGCATGTATGGTTAGAAAGCATCTTTCCCTTGGAAAATTGCACTGAATATTATGGAGATACTCATTTATTTATTTTTTATTTCCATAAACATTTAACATGTGCTACTGAGTACTCTCCTGAATCATGGGCATTCAGTCAATAAGACAAAGTTCCTGCAATGGCTAATTTTATGTGTGAACATGACTGGGCCATGGGGTGCCCAGATAGTTGGTTAAACATTATTTTTAGGTGTATCTGTGAGAGTGTTTCTGGAAGAGATGAGTATTTGACTCAGTGGACTAAATAAGGAAGATCTGCCCTCACCGGTTTGAGTGGGCAGCAGTAATCCATTGAAGGTCTGGACAGAATGAGAGGTGGAGGGAGGTGGAAGGAGCTCTGCCTGGCTATGTAAAGTGAGATCTGATCTCTTGCTTTTGACACTCTTTCTTCTCAGACCTTTAAACCAGAACTAGAATCTATACTGTTGGCTCTCCAGTTCTCAGACCATCAAGCTATATCACCCACTTTTGTGGACTTCTAGCTGTAGATGGCAGGTCTCCATCATTATGTGAGCCAATGCCTTACATATATGTATGCTGGGTGCCAAAAAATGTGAGCTAATGCCTTACATATATGTGTGCTGGGTGCCAAAAAATGTATATGCATTTTAAGAGATGTTATCTATGTATTACTTTTATGAGACCAATGTGCTACCCACTGCTCTTATGAAGCTACTTATGTATTACTTTTAGTTCACCATAATCAGAATCGTCTGGATGCTGATGAGCACCTCTTGTCATTGCAGAAGTCCAACGTGACTTGTAGTCATCTTTTGTTATACGTTGAGTACTACAGTTTTAATAGCGATTCCTTTCTTAAAGTGTGTAGACATTCTTGGCACCCTCAATATTGTTATTGAGTGTTCTTCAGAGAAACAGAACCAATAGGAGATTATATGTATAATAGAGAGGTTTATTATGAGAATTGACTTCCATGATGACAGAGACTGTGAAGTCCTACACTCTGCCATCTGCAAGCTAGAGATTCAGGGAAGCCAGTGGTGTGGTTTGGTCCAAGTCTGAGGACCTGAGAAATAGACTGACATAAACTCCAATCTGAGACTGAAGGCCTGAAAATGGGGATGGGGGAGTATGGTGGTGTCAGTCCTAGAGTCTGAAGTCCTGAAAACCAGGAGCTCTGATGTCCAAGGACAAGGGAAGATGGATGTCCCAGCTAAAGAGGAGAGGGAGACCACAAAACCATAATAAAAAATACTGATTAAAAAAAAAAAGAAGAAGAGAGGGAGAAAATGTATCCTTTCACTTTTTGTCCTATGTGGGCCCTCAACAGATTGGATGATACCCACTTGTACTGGAGAGGGCTACTCTCAGTCTGCTAGTTCAAATGCTAGTATCTCCTGAAGACAGACAAATGCTAGTATCTTCTTCTAGAAGCACCCAGAAATGTTTCACTAGTTTTTGGGCAGCCATTTGATGAGCCATTCCCGCCCCCTCTCTTTCTCTCTGTACACGCAGACACACAGTTGACCCTTGAACAACACAGGTTTGAACTGTATGGATCCGCTTACATAAAGATTTCATTCAATAAACATATTCTAGAAAACTTTTTGGAGAACTGTGACAATTTGAAAAAACTTGTGGATGAACCTTGTAGCCGGAAAATATTTAAAAAGTTAAGAAAAAGCTCATTATGGCATGAATGCATAAAAATATAGAGCTACTACCCCATGTCGTTCACTGTCATAAAATATACACAGATCTATTTTAAAAGGTCAACATTTATCAAAATGTATTTATGCAAGCCGGGCTCGGTGGCTCAGCCTGTAATCCCAGTGCTTGGGAGGCCGAGGTGAGTGGATTGCCTGAGCCCGCGGGTTTGCGACCCGCCTGGGCAACTTGGCGAGACCTCATCTCTACAATAAATCAAAAACATTAGCTGGGTGTGGTAGCGCACGCCTGTAGTTCCAGCTCCTTGGAAGTCTGAGGCGGAAGGATCGCCAGAGTCCAGCAGGTCGAGGCTGCGGTGGCCGGGAGTGGCCACTGCACTCCAGTCTGGGTGAGAGTGAGACTCCAACTCCAAAAAATGTATTTATGCAAATGCAGACAATATATTCACAGCCCGGAGGAACAAAGGTAAACATGCAGGATTTAGTCATGATTGTGTAAAATTAACTGTAGTCCATAATGTACTACTGTCATATACTTGTGGGCACTTCCGGTTGCTGCTTCCATTAGCTCAAGTGTTGCAAGGCATCTCTTAGAACAACAGCTCATGACACTAATCATCCCTGTGTGAGCAGTGCATCTCTCTAGTAAATTTCCAATGACAGTACTAAAGTGATCTCTTTAGGTTCTCAAGCATTTTTCATCGTGTTTATTGCAAGACTGTAAACCCTGAATAACACCCTGGGACCCGTATGAAGTGCCACTAGTGGTGTTGGAAGTTCTCCCAAGAAGCAGACAAAGGTAATGACATTACAAGAAAAAATGGAACTGCTAGTTTGTACCATAGACGGAGATCTACAGTGGCCATCATCTTACATTTAAGTTGTAAGCAGCTGGTGTAAGTTTATGGTATTGATAAATGCCTTGCTGTGAGATATAATGTATTTTTCTTATGATTTTCTTAATAGCATTTTATTTTCTCTGATTTACTGCATTGTAAGAATACAGTATATAATACATACACACAAAGTTTGTGCTAATTGACTAGTTATATTATTGGTAAAGCTTTGATCAACAGTAGGCTATTGGTAGTTAAGTTTGGGAGAAGTCTGAAATTGTACATGGATTTTCAACTGCACAGGGGGCTGCTGCCCCCAAACTCCTGACTTGTTCAAGGGTCAACTTTGTGTGTGTGTGTGTGTTCTATTTCTCTGGCGAACCCTAATACAATCCCCCTTTCCGTGAAGCTCATTATGTGAATCTGTTTCAATTGTAAATCCAGATTATTACTCATTGTAAAAAGTCATAGTGAGTGACCTCCCCCCAGGCAACATTTAGAAACATTTTTTTTTTGTTTTTTGAGTTGGAGTCTCACTCTGTGGCCCAGACTGGAGTGCTGTGGCACGCTCCCAGCCACCGCAGCCTCAACCTGCTGAGCTCCGGCGATCCTTCCGCCTCAGCCTTCCAAGTAGCTGGAACTACAGGCGTGCACTACCACCTCCAGCTAATTTTTTGATTTATTGTAGAGATGAGGTCTCACCAAGTTGCCCGGGTGGGTCTCGAACCCACGGGCTCAGGCAATTCACTCACCTCAGCCTCCCAAGGTGCGGGATTACAGGCTGAGCCACCAAACCCGGCCAAGAAACATTGTTATTGTTTTGACCCCCACATTTTGAATGAGTGTGTCAGGAGGCATTATTGTGAGTGTAGTTGACTGAGGTGGGGCGTGGCACATCTCCCTGTTGAAGAGAAGACAGGTTTTACTCAAAGATTCGTAGGCTGAAATTGGCTCACAGATGTGAGGATTGGCCTGAAAAGTCTTTAAAGTGTGTCTATATGTGTGTGTCATTGAATTAACCACCAAAAAAATCTACAGATTTCATTCAAGAAAAATGTCATTTAAGAACAGCTGGACTTCCATCTTTCATTAAAAAGTTAGATCTCAGAACATGAGGTTCGCATTTCCACGGGGCAATAATCGGTCTGACCTTTCTAGCTTGACTGGTTTTAGTGATGCAGGGATTTTGGCACATATTCCCACCACTCTGTGTACTATTTAATACCCAGTTTGTTGACATTAGCAACCTGCCCCTGTCATCATTTCAGGTTTGACCATTGCAATAAAGGATGATCTCCACATTATTGAGGGAGAGATTTCTAACACCTGCATGCAAGCAAATGGCACTGAATTATTTCAGCAAACGACAGCTGAGGAACCATAAATACAGAACCATCAACCACGCTGAGCACGACAGATGTGATGAGATGCTCTGGGGAACAGAGGACCCTCACTTTAATGTTCTGAAAAATATCCTTATATATTTTAGGTGTCAGGGGGATCTCCTTAGACTTAATCCATAGCACCGAGCAGAGGTGATAAGAAGACTGGCTGCCCTCCTAAGAGCCTTGGCTGCGCGCTTTTCTGGCTCCGCCTTGACACACAGGCACGTGGTGGAGAACTTGGCGTTTGCATCTAGGTTTTTCTGGCATCGAGCTGCTTCTCAGCTTCCATCGTTTTGACCTGGCTGCTCGCTTAGTTGGAAGTCTTTCTCATTTGCTTTGTTTTGTATTCCAGCAGCTGTCATTTGATGCATGAGAAGGGCAGAACAGAACTCGGATTCCCAAATTGTCCAAGTCAGGAGCCGCTGTGATGTTGTGGAAGAGCCTGGAACTCTTGGATGTCCTTCCAGCCTCCGCTACTGGCTGGTTATGTGGGCCTGGGAACATCACTCTCATCTCAGATTTCTCCCCACGAAAGGAGTGCTGACCCTTATATCGTGCCCATTGTCCAACAAGTTAATGGATGTGAAAACATTTTGAAATGCATTTTGCTCTGCGCTCAATTGCTTCTAGTGTAGCATCATTCCACCCCTAGTAAAGACACAAAAATTCTAATCCTGGTGCATAGGATGCCTTTGATTATTTTTCTTTTTTTTTTTAAGCTTTTGGGTTTTAATGTTCCCAAACCATCTGATTCAGAATGGAGGGAGTCCAGGCAGGGCTGCCCTCAGTGTCTGTATCTGTCCTCTGCTGCTGTGTGTGGGGGAAGGTGACCTCCCAGTCCCAAAGGGCGACAGAGGGCGAGTGACTGTTTGCCAAGCCACTCTCAGGTCTCTCCTTGTCCATGTCAACAATGGGCTCAGTTGTGGGTGTGTTGACCTGAAGGGCTTCTGGGAATCTTTTTTCTCTTTTATATGATGAATGCTACAACCACCAAAAACAATTGCATACCTCAGAAATAAATCTCAAGAACAACAATTGACTACCACAGAAATAAATGCCGATTGACCACCAATAACAATTGATTCTACAGAAATAAATTTCAATAAAAACCACCCAATAAGTCGGGCTCGGTGGCTCAGCCTGTCATCCTGCATCTTT